>NC_046162.1:11139762-11317262 GCF_011064425.1 Rattus rattus | reverse complement strand
TGGGATCCAAATCTAGCTGGTGAGACTCCTGAGACTTACTGGAACTCCTGGGGACAGGCAGCTCTTTCCTAGGCCGGTGAGAGAGAAGCTGGGAACATGGAGGACTCATTCACCCAGCAGATGGAGGTTGGCCCCTTGAGGAAGCCCAGATCTTCCATTGCTGCCAGAGCTCCTGGATCTAGCCATGCCTAAAGCTATCCCATCCCCAACTTCCCATGATGTACATTCTGTTTGCACATAAGTCAATTTAATTCTGCTTCTGTCCTATACAACATTCCATTAATAGTCATCCTGAAGAGCCTGCTACAGTTTACACACACACACACACACACACACACACACACACACACACACACACACACACACACACACAGAGGTTCTTCACTGGCCTGAAGCAAGCACAGATGCTGAGAAGAGACATGGTGCTTTTCAGAGGAAATGTGGGAGGGGAAGATGTTTCCCATTCTTCTGGGGTGAGTCAGCAGATAAAAATGGAGTAAGCTGGTTTCCCAAGCAGGCCCTCCTGCCTGACCACAGGGCTCACATCAGCACCAGCCTGAGGGCGGGGCCTTCCCAGGGCTCCCACATTCTGCCTGCACCATCTCTCTGGACTCAGCCCCCAGCCTCAGGAGCTGGACTGTTTTTCAATTTCTCTGTTTTACTTTATTTTTTTTTTTGTTTTGTTTTGTTTTGAGACAGAGCCTCCTATAACCAAGCACACTGCAAATTCTCTATGTAGCCAAGGATCATCTTGAAGTCTGATCCTCCTGTCTCCTTTACTGGAGTTTCTCATCTGCTGGAACAGCATGTATGCCATCATGGCTGGTCTGTGTGGTACTGTGAGTGGAGCCTAGGGCTTTCCGTATGCTGAGCTCTCACTCTCCTGACAGCTGTATCTCCAGCCCGGCTTCCAGAAAATACCTTGTGTGTCGTCTGAAGTTTCCATGGCTGTAAAGAGACCCCATGACCAATAGCAAACTGGGAAGGAAGGGATTGTCTGGTTACACTTCCTTGTCACGGTTCATCAGTGCCCAGTTCAGGACCTCCAGCCCATGGATGCACTGCTCCTAGGTCCTTCCCCATCAATGATGCCCACAGCCTTGCCCATGGACCAGCCTGATGGAGCCATTTTCTCTGCTGAGGTTTCCTCTCCTCAAGTGACTCTAGTTTGTGTCAGGTTGACAAAACGCAAACACACAAAACCACAGAACCCAAACCTAACCAACACGCATGCACGTTCAGGCTGAAGAGAGCCCGGAGGACCCCCATACATACTGCATTACATGGAAAGACCGACAGGGCTTCTGCAGGACATTCTGGTGCCAAAGAGAAGCAGATGATGGCTTTGCCTTTCCACCAAGCACTGAGCTCCCATTAAGATCCCAGAAGCCCTGGAATCAGCAGGGGTCAGACAACAAGGGACAGTTTCCAGAGACCTCCTCCAAAGACTTCTGGGAAGACACACGGTGGGGGCATCAGACATGATGTCATTTTTGGCTGGGTCCTACAAGTGGCACTGGGTGTACAAGTGGCTTTTTGGTAGGTAAAGGAGCATGAAGGTAGGAGCCAGAAACTCAGATGGGGCCACACACATTGGCCATCCCCTTCCTCTGCCTGCTCACCCACTTCCAGTCAAAACATTTGAAAGTTGCTTAGAAAAAGTGCAAAAACCGCTGAGGAGCTGGTGCCTATATGCCCAGGCTTTGGGGGACACAGAGGCAGGTTCTCTTCTGGAGCTGGGAGCTAGGGGGGTGGGGAGCTGGCTTAGGGGGAGGGACATAGGGCAAATACTCTTTCAGCCCAGAGCTCAGGCGGCCATCGCTGGAGTGTTTCAGCTTTGCCCGCCTCCGGGTGTCACAGGCCTGAGCCCTGGGAGAGATGCTAGCATCGACTCCTAGGTGGAGTGTGTGTGTGTGTGTGTGTGTGTGTGTGTGTGTGTGTGTGTGTGTGTGTGTGTGTGTGTGTGTGAAGTGTCTTCTTGGTGTATTCCAGCATCCACAGAGCCTGACAGGTTTCCATCTAAGCCAAATCTTGGCTTTGCCTTGTAGGGCTACAGGACTTCAGGAGCAGGGAAGTCAGCGAGGCAAACGTCATCCAAGCAGTCTCCACTTCCCTTCCCTTGGCACAATGAGTGGGAAACACCCCAACTGGCATGTTGGTCAGCAGACTGGTCTGCTGGTCTAGAATGCACTGTCTATGAAACAACTCATCAATTGGGGGTGCTGGTATGAATTTGCTTCAAACCACCCAGAGGCATGGGGCATGGTGAACTCATCTGTAACCCTAGCACTTGCAGAGTGAAGGTTCGGAGTCAGCCCAGGACACCCCAAGACTAAGTTCTCAGCACAAGGGAGATGTATTTGCTCAGAGGGACAGAGGGCAGGGATAAGGGACAAAGACATGAGGTAAAGAACTAAGGAGATGGAGAAGGGAAGAAAAGAAAGAGGAGAGAAAGGGAAAGGGAGAGGGAAGGGAAGGGGAATATTTGCCTCAGAAGACAAAGGATTGTCTTTGGATAGAGAAGAGACAGCAGTGGCCCCTATGAAAATGGCAGTTTATAAAGGTAAAAAGGGGGGTTGGGGATTTAGCTCAGTGGTAGAGCGCTTGTCTAGCAAGTGCAAGGCCCTGGGTTCGGTCCCCAGCTCCGAAAAAAAGAAAAAGAAAAAAAAAAAAAAAAAAAGAATTAAGGTAAAAATGGAAACCCTACGTTAGGATGAGGTGTTTAATTTTAACTGGGCATGCTAATTAGGTGAGCCAAAGGGATTTTTGATTGCTGGACATTGGTGGTCAACCTTAGAAGGAGTAAGTGGCCCAATAAGGGAATAGACCTCGGGGGCTAGCTTTAGGGATGTGATCTATGGTTTTTGCATGGCTGAGGGAATGGGGGAGAAGGGCAAGGCCCTTCTGCCAGAGCCATGATTGCCATGATGGGGCTGGCTAGAGTCCTCAACTTCAGTCCATTATCATCATGGCGGGAAGCATGGCGGCATCCAGGCAGGAAGAGCTGAGAGTTCTACATCTTGTTCCAAAGACAAACAGAAGAAGACTGACTTCCAGACAGCTAGGAGGAGGGCCTCAAAACCCATCCCCGCAGAGACACACTTCTGGGCCAAGCATATTCAAACCACCACAAGTCCCTTCAAAGGATCAGGAGCTCAAGGTTTTGCCAGCTGCACTGGGAGTATGATGAAAGAATGGGCTTCATGAAATTCTGTTTTAAAACAGCAACAGCACCAACAACAGCCAAGAATGCTTTTCTCCTACCTTTGCCTGTCCTTCTCTTTTGGCCTCAGGCCTCCCCTTACCTCAGTAAGCCTTCCTGGACCACCCCCCAGCACCTCTAGGTGGGCTGATTCTGGTCTCTATGCGCCTCCCCATCCAGCGCCCTTCTCTGCTTGGTTCACCTGTTCCCCCTATCACACACACCCTAACCGAGATGGCTCAGTCTTCCAGGAAGCCCTTGGGTTGTCTTGGTGTGCACAGATCTGATGCCAGCTTCTATTCTGGGCCAAAGGAGCAATGGCTGGGCTCTTAACAGCCATTTCTCTTTGAGCCCAGTTTGGCAAGACACTGTCTAAGGTGTTGTTTTTGTTTTTGACATTACTGCCTGTGCTGTGTTTTGTTGTTGGTTTGGTTTGGTTTTATCTTTGTTTTTGTTTTTTGTCAACTCAACACGAGCTAAAGTCATCTGGGAGGGAACCTCAACTGAGAAAGCATTCCCACCAGGTTGACCTGTGGCCATGCCTGTGGGTCATTTGTGGATTAATGGTTGGTGTGGGTGGGCTATGCCATGGGGCAGGGGTGGGGGCCCCTGGGCAGGTGGGCCCGAACTGTATGAGGAACCAGCTAAGGCAGCCATGAAGAGCAACCAATAAACAGTGCTTATCTCTGAGGCCTCTGCTTCTGCTCCTGCCTCAGGTTCTTACCCCGAGGTCCTGCCCTGACTTCCTCCAGGGATGGAATGGAATTGGAAGTGTAGGATGAAATAAATCCCTTTCTCCTCAGATTGCTTTTGGTCAGGGCGTTTATCACAGCAGTAGAACCCCTGACTATGACACTGCCCCTGTCTTACGTTTGTGGAAATTGGACTGACCACGGTCAGGGCTCTAGCTCATAGCACACAGTGGAATCGGGATTTGAACTGAGAGCAACAGAGCACAAATGGCCTGACTGGTAATTATGCTATAAGATGGGCAGCTCAGGCCAGCCTGGGCTACACAGTGAGACCCTGTTTCATGGCAGGGTGGGGGTGGGGGTGGGGCAACAATGCAGAACAGTCCTGTGGCTGCTATGATAAATGATCGAGTGTGGAATGGCTTAGAGCAGCCAAGGTGTAGCAGGGTGTGGTGGTTATGCCAACAACCCCAGCCCTCAGGAGGCAGAGGCAAGAGGCTCCTATTTTGAAGCCAGTATGGGCTGCATGCTGATATGTGCCAAAGGGGCCAATCCCTGGCTTGCTTACATCTGCAGAAGCCATTTTACATCCTACTCTGTTTTGTTTGGACAAGATCTCCTGCAGATCATGCTCAGATTTCACCTTGAATTTCTGATCTGATGCTACCCGCTGGAGTGCTGATATGTGTTGTGTGTGAGAGACAAATCAAGTACTTCCTACGTCTGCCCCATCAGAGGAGACCTGTTCAAATGCAGTCTCATCTCCAGGTTCTGGGGGGGAAGGGATTCTGCAGCAATGGCGGTTGGGAGCAGGGCTGGGCAGTCAGCAGCCTCTCCAGGTGGACTCCTTCACTGGGGAAAGAGGCTGGAGAGAGCGGGATGTCCCGATCTCACACACAGGAGGAAGCCGCTCACAGCTCCCTCAGCACACGACTCAGGGCAGACAGCTGTCCCTGACACCTCAGCCCCAGGGCCATGGCTGCCAGCTGACTGTGTGGCTCTCTGCCAGCCTGGGAGTCCTGGCCCGGCACGTGGGACCCTTGGCTTGGTCTGAAGGAGGTTCCACTGAGCCAGGCTCCAGGCCTGAAGCAGATGCAATCTAGGCAGGTCCATCGGATTCTAAAAACACCACCAGCCCCACTTGCTCTAAGAACAAAGAGTAGGTCTTACGTTCATGACTGCACACAGCCCTAAGGCTGAACCAGAGTGTGGAGTTCTCCATGGGTCTCCTCCCTCCCTGGAAAGGACAAATGCCAAGGATTCCACAAGCCTGCCCATTCTAGGTCCCTAGTGACAGTAACAAAGGCCACCCTAAGGGCTGGTAGGAGGGTTCCTGTGAGTGGCTGGGGACTCCCCAGGCTGCTGTCACATGATCCCTCTACAGAAGAACAGAACAGAAGAAGGAGAAGCCCCTTGCCCTATCCTGGCTTTACTACCTCACATCTCCACACACAATGACACATGGTCACAGGAGCCAGACTTAAGCAGCCCCATGCACACATCACCGTGGGATGTGCTTGGGTCATGTTCCCAGAGGGAGGACTCAGAGCACCCAGGGCCTCTGCACAGGGAGGAAGCAAGTTAGCTTAAACCTGTACTCTGCAGCCTTAGGCCAATGACTCAACCTCTCTGTGCCTCTGGTTCTTCAGTCTGCCAGGAAGATGGCAGCAGGCCAGTGGTCCAATTACATTATCAAAGAGATCCAAAGGGAGGAAGTAAAGAGTTTATTAAATACATCACCAGCACAGTCACCAGTGGCTCCAAGAGGAGGGATCTTGATGTTACCGTGTGTAAATCTTTTGTAGCAGTTGAAGGAGGATACCATCTCACAGGCCGTTCCTAAGGAGTCAGACTGAATTCTGTCTTGTTAGGAAGTAATGTTGCAACACCAGTGGTCTCTCAAGTGAGACTGCCCACTTGGATGAGGCTCCATGGGTCACCAGGAGGTGGGCTCTACATTTCTATGTGGCTGGGCTTTGCTCCAGGCAGTCGGGCTGACTGGTACAACATGAGGCTCTCTGGCTTTGTCTTGGGCACCAGGGTTGCTGTGAAGATCGATTGGAAAGCAGCACACAGGAAGCGCTGGCATCTGCTAGGAGCAGTGGCGTGAGCACCAGGCATGCGTGAGGCTGTACGCCAACAGGCCTGTGTATACACCCCATAAAGGCTCCTAAGCCGGACTGCAGGGTCAGCTCACCTACTGCTCTTGCAGAGGACCTGAGTTTGGGTCCCACGACTGCCTATAACTCAAGCTCCATGGACTCGGATGCTCTCTTGTGGCTTCTGGAAGTAACTGTGCTCGTGTACATAGACACCCACATAATCAAAAAGAAAAAGCTCGGCCCTTGGAGCTGTGCGTGGCGACACACGCTTGTTGTCCCAGCTCTCAGGAAGAGGCAAAGGATTAGGAGCTCAAGACCATCCTCGGCTGTCAAGACCATCATCCACAGTGAGTTCTGAGCTCAGCATGAGAAAAGGTCTCAAAAATATCAAAAATTGGCTTAGTAAAACGTTTGCCTCCCTCCTGGCAACAGAAACACCTTGTTGTTGTTGACGTTCTTATGTCAGTCAGGGGCAGAGCGGATGGCAGGCCTCTGTTCATTCTAGCTTGATGTCTGGCCTGGTGGCCAAAGCTGTCTTATGCCTGGGCTGTCTTATGCTCAGAGGCAAAAGGGAGGGGAGATGGGGTGAGGAACTTTGGGAGGGGAGCAACATTAGGGATGTAAATAAATAAAATAAATTAATTTTAAAAAGTCAAATCAAATCCAGGCAGTGCAGTGGGAGAGGAGGAAGACAGAGACCTGCATTTGACCGTGGAATGCTGTGCTGTGTGGAGGGGGAAAAACCACCACTGACCTTCCCTCCATGCACAGCACAGTGGGAGGGGGCATAGACACCCACCCACTTGCCTCCACACCGTGCAGTAGGTAGAGCTGACCGAGAGGCCTGCCAGCCATGTGGCCAGCCTGCAGAGGAAGCCACCACAGTGTGCGATTGTGTGGCAGACAGATGCGTGAGGAGTGGAGCAGCCTGGCATTATGAAGAGAGATGGGACTGGAGAGTCAAGGATGGCGAGGAGGAGCCTGTTGTGAGTGGGCAGACCACCATCTTGGGGCCAGGGTGAGGTCCCAGCCTGAGCTGCCACTGAGGGTCAGACATGGCTACGCAGCAGCAGAAGTCAGTCCTCATATGACCGCTAGAGGACACAGGGACCTCCCTGGTCAGTGCAGCTGTCAGGAACTACATGGATGTCCAGGGCTGTGCAGAATTGGCCTGTCCCTCACTAGATGCGGTGCTCTGGAGAGCTGGCCTCACCTCTCACCAGAGGCAGCACTCAGTGGAGTGGGCTCTGCTCCTTGCCCAGGCAGCACAGTACGGTTGACCATGGTTGGGGGCAGGGTGTGGGTGAGCAATCCCCGAGGGCAAGAGCCAGGGAGAGCTGGCCCTTACACACAAGTGTCTGCCGTGAGGTGGCATGGGTATGGGGTGATGCCCTATCCTCCCTCCCCCCTGACTCCCTGTGGTAGGAGAGCAGGAGAACAGGCCCTGCACCTTGCCTGAACAACTCAGTGGAGCTGGCTATGGAGGCAAAGGTACAGTGAGCCAGCCCCGACCCCAAGGCCATGAGAGCAGGAGAGCTGGCCCTGCCTCCTGCCAAAGGCAGCACTGGTGGCCCAGCCAGAGCAGTGCTAGAAAATGTCCAGCTCAGCTACACCCAGACCCAGATCCAGGGCTCTGAGCTGGCCCACCCCGAATCTATATCATCCAACAGTCAGGATATATGATAGGGCCAGTCTGGTGATTCAAAGCTGCTGCAGGATCCCCAGGACACAGGACAACAGGATAAGCAGGAGGAATTCCAGTGAGGATTCAGTGTTGATGGGGTCATGGAAGCCAGACTCACTGCAATGAACAATCACATGGAAAGATGTGTGGACAGAGGGATAAACTGTGGGACACACTGTGACACACTACAGCTTCCACAATAAGGTGTTTCCTATGCTTGTGTGCATGTGTGTCCGTGTGTGTGTGTGTGTGTGTGTGTGTGTGTGTGTGTGTGTGTGTGTGTGTGTAGGGCTCAAAGGACAACTTGTAGGAGTTGGTTCTCCCTATCACGTGGAACCTGGTACTCCAACTCAGGTTGTCAGGCTTGGCAGCAGGCTCCTTCACCCAGAGAGCTATCCTGATGGCCCCTGCAGAGTGCTTACGAGAGGAATAAAAGGATATGTAGAGTTTCGTGTCAGCCATCCTCCTCTTGGAGCAACAGAGTAGCATGTGACAGTACGTCCTTCTTTTTTATGGGTGAGTAATATTCCACTGTAAGCATATACCATGTCTTGTTTGTCTACGGTTCCATGGTTAGGTGCTCCATTTTCTTTTTTAACTCCTCCTGGATGACAGCTTCCAGCGTAGGCTTGACATGCTGGCAAACTACATGGCCCACAGAGCAAATAAGACTGCCTCACTTTAGAGTCAGAGAAACAGGACTATGGTCAAATCTGCTCCAAAATTCCCAAACTGGTGGCCTGGGAAGTTACCATTTGTAGGTGGCCTGACAAAATATTTACAGTTGTTTGTTGGACTTTGTGGGTTTTGCTCCTGTGTGTGTGAGCACGTAAATCCTGGCGTCTCATGTCTTGCTCAACAATTCTTGCTATTTTTTTTTCTTGGCCCTGCTAATGCTTCCTTCCTCTTCTTTCTTTTTTTTTAAACTTTTTATTGATTCTTTGTGAATGTCACATTATTCACAATGATTGCCTCCCCAATCTCCCTCATGTCTACTCTCTGCTTATCTCCTGTGCCTTCATACACACCCTTTTGTCCACACATCTTTACTTGCAAATGTTCATTGCAATGAGACGTCCATCTGTTTCAAGGCCTCTGGCTTCTGCTGCACCATCTATATTTTGTCCTCACAGGGACTTCTCTCAGATGTGCTGTTGTTGCTCTGGGTCATAGAGATCCTGCAGCCTTGGATCTGTAAGACTGGCCTGTAGTGGTTTGTGTTCTCATATAAATTATGTTTCCCAAAATCCTGTTTGCAGTGTCCCACATGTAGGGCTACAGGAAGCCTGTCTCCAGTTGGTTTTTGACTGGTCAATAAAGTTACCTGTGGCTAATGGCTGAGTAGGGAGACAGGGGCAAGACTTTTAGGATTCCAGGGAAGAGACCAAGGAAGAGGAGGAGGAGGAGGAGGAGGAGGAGGAGGAGGAGGAGGAGGAGGAAAGGAAGAGGAAGAGGAGGAGGAGAAGGAAGAGGAGGGGGGGAGGAGGGGGAAGAGGAAGAGGAGGAAGGGGGGAAAGAGGGGGAGGGGAGGAAGAGGGGGGGGGAAGAAGAGGAAGAGGAGGAGGAGGAAGAGGAGGAGGAGGAGGAAGAGAGGAGGAGGAGGAGGGGATCCTGCCATGACAATAGTGTCGGAGACCACACTGGAAAGGTGCAGGAGGGAGAGACAGCCGACATGTAGGGAGAAAGCGTCCACAGCAGGGTCCAGGGCAGCAAAGCTAAAATGCAGATTTAGTTAAGAATTAACTCAGGAATCAGAGGGGAGTGTGTGTTAGGGAGTGGCCCAGCCATTGAAGTGTTTAGGGCGTATTAAAAATAAGGCTGCTCGTGTGTGTCTTTCATTCCTGGATCCAGAGCACTGGGTGCTGTGCACACCTCCAGCAGAGAATTCAGAGTGCAAAGTCATTGCTTCACTGGCCCCTTCACACTCCCCAGCAGCTCACAGACGCAGAGACGTCAGGACGAACCGACACAAAGCCTGGATCTGGGCCTGAGTGGAGGCTCTGTGGCTCAGTCAGCCAGCTCTCCCGCTCCCACTGTCATGCAGCCGAACAGCACCATTTACGATATCTCGAGGACTGAGAACAGCGACTGCGTCTGCGTCCTCCCTTCCCTCTGACGCCACAGCGCTCAGGACGCTCAGCCTCCTCTCTTCAGCTTCTGTCTCTCCACTGTCTCTCCGCTTGCTTCTTTCTCTCCTCTCTCTGAACCAGCTACTCACCCCAGGCCCTGGGGTGGGGGATGGCTGGGTGTGGTCCGGGTGTTGTCCTCTGTTGTTGTAAAAATATAAAAATAAAAAGTATAATGGTCTTTTACCTCGCTAGGTCCACACTCCAGTGCCCCAAGATATCTGCTAGATATCTTAGCGGAAACACAGCCCAGCCACACACTTTTCTACACTCAAACCCTCACATAAAAGAACACACAACACAACAATCTTAGATCCACTTGATAAGATATAATTGCCCACTTAAACATACAAAGTACCATCCATCCCTAAGAACATTAATAACAGTCTGTAGATACACAGAGCAGACTCTTAACATCACCTGTCATGGCTTCTCACCCTCTCCTCTCTCCTCTTCCTCCCTTTCTCTGTTCCTGTCTCCTCCTCTTCCTTTAAACTTTTCTCCCGCCCATCCATCCTTCTCATCCAATGACAGGCCTCCTTTTATCTTGTGCCTGCCTCACCTGGGATATCATCCTACAGTCCTCTCTCTATAGGGGGATGGCTGGGTGTGGTGCGGGTGTTATCCTCTCTCCACTATTTTGCCATATTGGTTCTCACTGAACCTGGAGCTCACAGAAGCTCAGCGATCCTCCTGCCTCTGCCTTCCTGGCACAGGACCACAGAGAGATGCCACTGTGCCTGACTTTCCCATAGATGTTGGGGGACTCTGAAGCAGAGGTCATGGAGGAGCACTGCTTCCTGCCTTGCTTGCTCCTCGTAGCTTGCTCTGCCTGCTTTTTTTATACAACCCTGGACCACCCGTTCAGGGTAACCAGTCATTAATCAGGAAAATGTCCCGGAGGCTTCCCTAGGGGCAGTCTGATTCTCAACTGTGAATCCTCCTCCTAGATGACTCTACTGTAATAAGGATTCCTGAATACTTTAGCCTTCCTTCTAACCCCTCCACTCACCAGAGGTGGTAAAAAGGAAACGTTCACAGGGCGAAGGAGGAGCATCACGAGAAGCTCTCTGGTGCGTTCCTCTCTGCAAGCAAGGTCAGTGAAGAAGGCAAGGCAAACCAATGTCCCCAATGCCATGGAGTCGTGAGCAAAGACCACCATCAGCAGAGACCAGCAAAGACAAAGAGTGGCAAGGAGTACCAATGCCGCACAACCCGTGGGGTTGTGTTTACATTTATCCTTTCCAAACGAGAAGCGTCGTCTCGAGCATCCGCTCTGGCAAAGCATCCCATGCCCTTTTCCCAGGCAGCTTCCTGAAAAAACATCACCTGTGTGTCAGCGAAACATCCTCTCACAATGCTAGAAAAAAGTCACATGACACAACCGAGTCGCCCAAGAGATTTCCACTTCACTGGCTTGTATCGTGTGACCAAAATCTAAGCAGCACCCACCTGCTTAGTTTCCCTGTCCAGGTCTGGCAAGTATCAAAACTGAAAATCATACCAGAAAAACTGGTCACCCACTTGTCTCCAAAGCCTGCCATTATGTGCCTCCTCCCCCAACACATGGCACTCCAAATCTCTAAAGATGGCTTCAACCTGTCAATCACCTAGAGGGCCACACCCCACCTTTAACCTTTTCTCTCTCTGCTCACATTCCCAGGGCTAATGATTCCCTAACAACTTTAAGCCTGCTTTCCTAATAGGTGAGTGTTGGGGTTTGGTCTGTTGCTATGTATGGTAAGGCTAAGTGTGGGCCCTGGGTGTCCAAGATCACAGGATACAAGCATGTTGACCCAAGCGATGCTATGTGATCCTGCCTCCAAGTTATTTCTGATTGGTAAATAAAGGTGCCTACAGCCTATAGCTGGGCAGAACTGAGATAGGCAGGGCTTGGTGTTCCCAGCCTGGAGGTCAGAGGAGGCCAAGAGAAAAGGGAGATGAAGGTGAAGGAGGAAGAGGAAGACACCATGGGTTAGCAGTCAAGAGATCATGACCCTGAGGACTGACCAATTGGAGTTAAGAGCAGCCCAGATGAACACAGTAAGTAATAACTTGGGATTATCGATAGAAAATAAATTTTAGTAGTATAGAAGTAGATGTCTGTCCAGTTCTAGTGCTGATAAAGGCTTACTGTAAATATCAAAATTGTGTGTGCCTTTTATCCAGGAACTAAATGGTCAAAGGTAGAGTAGAAACTCTGGATTGGAATTAAATTTTCTACAACAGATGAGACATGTGAGGAGTCCCAGGGCTCATTGGCTGGATGTGCCCAGCTTCCAATCTTTTTTTTCTTTTCCTTTTCTTTTTTTCGGAGCTGGGGACCAAACCCAGGGCCTTGCGCTTGCTAGGCAAGCGCTCTACCACTGAGCTAAATCCCCAACCTCCCAGCCTCCAATCTTTTATTCCCAGTTACGACTCCCAGTTGCTCTTTATTGGGCTCTTTATTAGTTTGCTGAGATGTACGATTCACAAGTAAGCCAGCCCGTGTCCTGCCTCAATGCTTTAAATGCACTTCCTAATAGTCTTAGGTTGACAGCCAAGTTGGAAAGATAGCAGAGTTCATATACTTTCTGTGCAAAGTCCCTGATCACCACTGTCTTCTACAGCATCAACAGCGCTGGAGTGTAGGTCCTATATTCCAAGGAGTGCTGGGCCTGCCTGAGACGCTGGCTGGCTCTTAGAAGCAGAGTCCCTATGACTAGACCCTCTCTGTCCTACTTCCCTTCCTCTACCAAGGCATGAAGCAGAACTCAACCCCCACCTCCAGCCCCCAACCCAAGGCGATAGAGAACCTGGGGCTATTTCTTTGACCCTGTAGCAGCCAGCTGTGAGGAGCTCTTTCACCATCCCTGTCTGGTCCTAACTGATATGAGCCTTATTCCACAGGGAATCCTGCACCACCTCCTGGAGGAAGGAATCCTCGTGGAGATGCCAAAACATCTGAGCAGACAGGCTGGCTGCTGACCTCAGTCAGGCTGTGGTCTTCGCAAGCTCTGCAGTTCTCTATGCTTGGTCACCGGAGTGTCTGCACTGGCGTTTATGGCTAGAAGGAGTGGCATCTCCACTGTAGAAGTGGTGCTGATGTTAAGGTCCTGTTCCCCAATTGGTTTTTGATTTGTCAGTAAAGAAATCCATGGGCCAGTTGCTGCGCGGAAGGTACAGGCAGGAAGTCCAGGTTCCGCCATGCATTGTAGAGAGGAGAACCAGCCACCAGCCAACCATGTGAAGTCTTGGGAGGAGCAATGGGCTGTGGCTGCTCCTGTAGGCAGATGATCAGAGATGTCTAGCAGGGACTAGATTCAACTGTCCGACTAAGGTTAGGGCAGATGGGAGGTACGGAGCTAAGAGTCATGATAAGAGCACATTTCCAGGCAGGAGACAGTAGCGCCCAGCAAATGTGCCAAGAAGGCAATTTGAAAATGAACTGTGTGTGTGTGTGTGTGTGTGTGTGTGTGTGTGTGTGTGTGTGTGTGTGTGTGTTTATCCAAGGATTCGAGGGAAGCCGGGTAGGGGCCGGCAGCACATCCTCCATTCCTGGAGCAAAGACAGTGCAAAACTACATGCAACGTTCCACCCAACTGTACTCTTTGTGTGTGCGTGTGTTCCTGTGTGCATGTCTGTGAATGTGTGCATTTGTATGTGTGTGTGCATAAATGTGTTGTGCATATGTCTGTGTGAGCCTGTGTGTGAATGTGTGTGAGTGTGTATGTTTGTGTATGTATATGTTTGTGTGTCTACACATGTCTGTGTCCATGAGTGTGTGAGAGTGTTCACCTGTGTGTGCAGAGGTTAACTTTCATTTCAAATGTCTTCTTCTTGTTCTCCACCTTGTTGATTGTGTCAGGATCTCCCTCAGAGACCGAAGATTGGATTAGCCACTGAACCCCTACGATCAGCCAATCTCTGCCTCAAGCACAGGGAACACAGACTTATCCACCTGCCAGGTTTTTATGTGGTATCTGGGGATCATCTGCCCAGCTATTACCTCCAATTCTAACTAAGGTCCACACTTGATTCAGAGTGTCCCTAATACATTACATTTATTAAATGGACTTATGTTTTAAATATTTATTTTTATGTATTTATTTTGTGCAGGTACATGTGTGAATAAAGGCACATGTGTGCTACATGCATATGTGAGAGTCAAAGGAAAACAACTTTTGGGAAATGCTTCCACATTATTTTGTTTTTAAGATTTTTTTTGGCATATGTGGTGGGGAGGGGAGCGAGAGAGAGAGAGAGAGAGAGAGAGAGAGAGAGAGGGTCTTTGCCTGTCTTTGGCCATGTGAGTGCCGTTGCCTGCAGATTCTAGAAGAGGGTGTCAGATCCCTTAATGCTAGTGTTACAGGTGGCTGCAGCAACCCAGAGTGGGTGATAGGAACAAAACTAAGGTCATCTGTAAGAGCAGTCTTCACTCTTAATCACGGACCCATCTCTCCAACCCCGTCCTGCAGCTTGTGAAGGCATGGCCCTTGTGAACGCGCGGCCCTTGTGAAGGCACGGGCCCTTGTGAAGGCATGGGCCCTTGTGAAGGCACGGCCCTTGTGAAGGCATGGCCCCTGTGAAGACACGCAGGGGCCCTTGTAAGGGCGCGCCCCCTGGGCAAGGGCATGGCCCTTGTGAAGGCATGACCCCTTGTGAAGGCATGGTCCTTGTGAAGGCACGGCCCTTGTGAAGGCATGGCCCTTGTGAAGGCATGGCCTCGTGAAGGCACGGGCCCTCAGTGAAGGCATGGGCCCCTCGGAAGGCATGGCCCTTGTGAAGGCATGGCCCTTGTGAAGGCATGGCCCTTGTGAAGGCATGGCCTTGTGAAGGCATGGCCCTTATAAAGGCATGGGCCTTTGTGAAGGCAAGGAAGGCATGGCCCTTGTGAAGGCACGCCCTTGTGAAGGCATGGCCCTTGAAGGCATGGGCCCCTTGTGAAGGCACGGCCTTGAAGGCATGGCCCGTGAAGGCACGGCCCCCTGTGAAGGCATGGCCCTTGTGAAGGCATGGCCCTTGTGAAGGCATGGCCCTTGTGAAGGCACGGGCCTTGTGAAGGCACGGCCCTTGTGAAGGCATGGCCCTTGTGAAGGCATGGCCCTTGTGAAGGCACGGCCCTTGTGAAGGCATGGCCCTTGTGAAGGCCCTTGTGAAGGCACGGCCCTTTGTGAAGGCACGGCCCTTGTGAAGGCATGGCCCTTGTGAAGGCATGGGCCCTTGTGAAGGCATGGCCCTTGTGAAGGCATGGCCCTTGTGAAGGCATGGGCTTTGTGAAGGCATGGGCCCTTGTGAAGGCACGGCCCCTTGTGAAGGCATGGCCCTTGTGAAGGCAGGGCCCTTGTGAAGGCATGGCCTTTGTGAAGGCATGGCCCTTGTGAAGGCATGGCCCTTGTGAAGGCATGGGCCTTGTGAAGGCATGGGCCCTTGTGAAGGCATGGCCCCTGTGAAGGCATGGCCCTTGTGAAGGCATGGCCTTTGTGAAGGCACGGCCCTTGTGAAGGCACGGCCCTTGTGAAGGCATGGCCCTTGTGAAGGCCCCTTGTGAAGGCACGGCCCTTGTGAAGGCATGGCCCTTGTGAAGGCATGGGCTTTGTGAAGGCACGGCCCTTGTGAAGGCACGGCCCTTGTGAAGGCACGGGCACGGGCCCTTGTGAAGGCATGGCCCTTGTGAAGGCATTGGAAAACATGGCCCTTGTGAAGGCCGCATGCCCCTGTGAAGGCATGGCCTCCTGAAGGCATGGCCTTTGTGGAAGGCATGGCCCTTGTGAAGGCATGGCCCTTGTGAAGGCATGGGCTTTGTGAAGGCCTTGTGAAGGCATGGCCCTTGTGAAGGCATGGCCCTTGTGAAGGCATGGCCCTTGTGAAGGCATGGGCTTTGTGAAGGCACGGCCCTTGTGAAGGCACGGCCCTTGTGAAGGCACGGCCCTTGTGAAGGCACGGCCCTTGTGAAGGCACGGCCCTTGTGAAGGCCCCTTGTGAAGGCACGGCCCTTCTGAAGGCACGGCCCTTGTGAAGGCACGGCCCTTGTGAAGGCATGGCCCCCTGTGAAGGCATGGCCCTTGTGAAGGCATGGCCCTTGTGAAGGCATGGCCCTTGTGAAGGCATGGCCTTTGTGAAGGCACGGCCCTTGTGAAGGCATGGCCCTTGTTTCAAGAACATGGCCTTGGAAGGCATGGCCCTTGAAGGCATGGGCCCTTGAAGGCACGCCCTTGAAGGCATGGCCTCAGGAAGGCATGGCCCTTGTGAAGGCATGGCCCTTGTGGGACAGGCATGGCCCTTGTGAAGGCATGGCCCCTGAAGGCATGGGTCCTTGTGAAGGCACGGCCCCTGAAGGCACGGCCCTCAGAAGGCATGGCCCTTGTGAAGGCATGGCCTGTGAAGGCATGGCCCTTGTGAAGGCATAGCCCTTGTGAAGGCATGGCCCTTGTGAAGGCATGGCCCTTGTGAAGGCATGGCCCTTGTGAAGGCATGGCCCTTGTGAAGGCATGGGCCTTGTGAAGGCCTGGGCCCTGTGAAGGCATGGCCCTTGGGAAAGCCTGGGCCCTGTGAAGGCATGGCCCTTGTGAAGGCATGGCCCTTGTGAAGGCATGGCCCCTTGTGAAGGCATGGCCCCTTGTGAAGGCATGGCCCTTGTGAAGGCATGGCCCTTGTGAAGGCATGGCCCTTGTGAAGGCACGGCCCTTGTGAAGGCATGGCCCTTGTGAAGGCATGGGCTTTGTGAAGGCATGGCCTTTGTGAAGGCCCCTTGTGAAGGCATGGCCCCTGTGAAGGCATGGCCCTTGTGAAGGCATGGGCCCTGTGAGGCATGGGCCCTTGTGAAGGCATGGCCCTTGAAGGCATGGCCCCCTTGTGAAGGCACATGGCCCTTGTGAAGGCATGGCCTTGTGAAGGCATGGCCCTTGTGAAGGCATGGCTCTTGTGAAGCGGCGGCGCCTGTGAAGGGCTTGGCCCTTTGAGGGCTTGGCGCTTTTGAATGCATGGCCCCTTGTGAACGCATGGCCCCTTGTGAAGGCATGGGCCCTTGTGAAGGCACGGCCCCTGTGAAGGCATGGCCCCTGTGAAGGCATGGGCCCTTCGTGAAGGCACGGCCCTCGTGAAGGCACGGCCCCTGTGAAGGCATGGCCCTTGTGACGGCTTGTGAAGGCACGGCCCTTGTGAAGGCACTGCCCCTGTGAAGGCATGGCCCCTGTGAAGGCATGGCCCCTGTGAAGGCATGGCCCTTGTGAAGGCATGGGCCCTTGTGAAGGCAGGGCCCTTGTGAAGGCATGGCCCTTGTGAAGGCATGGCCCTTGTGAAGGCATGGCCCTTGTGAAGGCACGGCCCTTGTGAAGGCATGGCCCTTGTGAAGGCATGGCCCTGTGAAGGCATGGCCCCTGTGAAGGCATGGGCCCTTGTGAAGGCATGGCCCTTGTGAAGGCATGGCCATGGCCTTTGTGAAGGCACAGCCCCTGGCCCTTGTGAAGGCATGGCCCTTGTGAAGGCATGGCCCTTGTGAAGGCATAGCCCTTGTGAAACATGGGCCTTGTGAAGGCATGGCCCTGTGAAGGCATGGCCCTGTGAAGGCATGGCCCTTTGTGAAGGCATGGCCCTCAGAAGGCCTTTGTGAAGGCATGGCCTTGTGAAGGCACGCCCTTGTGAAGGCATGGGCCCTTGTGAAGGCATGGCCCTTGTGAAGGCATGGCCCTTGTGAAGGCATGGCCCTTGTGAAGGCATGGCCCTTGTGAAGGCATGGCCCTTGTGAAGGCATGGCCCCTGTGAAGGCATGGCCCTTGTGAAGGCATGGCCCTTGTGAAGGCATGGCCCCTGTGAAGGCATGGCCCTTGTGAAGGCACGGCCCTTGTGAAGGCACGGGCCCTTGTGAAGGCATGGCCCTTGTGAAGGCATGGCCCTTGTGAAGGCACGGCCCTTGTGAAGGCACGGCCCTTGTGAAGGCATGGCCCTTGTGAAGGCATGGCCCCTGTGAAGGCATGGCCCCTGTGAAGGCATGGCCCCTTGTGAACGCATGGCCCATTGTGAAGGCATGGCCCCTGTGAAGGCATGGCCCTTGTGAAGCCATGGCCCTTGTGTGAAGGCACGACCCTTGTGAAGGCATGGCCCTTGTGAAGGCATGGCCCCTGTGAAGGCATGGCCCTTGTGAAGGCATGGCCCTTGTGAAGGCATGGCCCTTGTGAAGGCATGGCCCTTGTGAAGGCATGGCCCTTGTGAAGGCATGGCCCTTGTGAAGGCATGGCCCTTGTGAAGGCATGGCCCTTGTGAAGGCATGGGCTTTGTGAAGGCACGGCCCTTGTGAAGGCACGGCCCTTGTGAAGGCACGGCCCTTGTGAAGGCATGGCCCTTGTGAAGGCATGGCCCTTGTGAAGGCACGGCCCTTGTGAAGGCATGGCCCTTGTGAAGGCATGGCCCTTGTGAAGGCATGGCCCTTGTGAAGGCATGGCCCCTGTGAAGGCATGGCCCTTGTGAAGGCATGGCCCTTGTGAAGGCATGGGCCCCGGTGGCCCTTGTGAAGGCATGGCCCTCGTGAAGGCATGGCCCTTGTGAAGGCATGGCCCTTGTGAAGGCATGGCCCTTGTGAAGGCATGGCCCTTGTGAAGGCACGGGCCCTTGTGAAGGCATGGCCCTTGTGAAGGCATGGCCCTTGTGAAGGCATGGCCCTTGTGAAGGCATGGCCCTTGTGAAGGCATGGCCCCTTGTGAAGGCATGGCCCTTGTGAAGGCATGGCCTTTGTGAAGGCATGGCCCTTGTGAAGGCATGGCCCTTGTGAAGGCATGGCCCTTGTGAAGGCATGGCCCTTGTGAAGGCATGGCCCTTGTGAAGGCATGGCCTTTGTGAAGGCATGGCCCTTGTGAAGGCATGGCCCTTGTGAAGGCATGGCCCTTGTGAAGGCATGGCCCTTGTGAAGGCATGGCCCTTGTGAAGGCATGGCCCTCGTGAAGGCACGGCCCTTGTGAAGGCATGGCCCTTGTGAAGGCATGGCCCTTGTGAAGGCATGGGCATGGGCTTTTTGAAGGCATGGCCCTTGTGAAGGCATGGCCCTTGTGAAGGCCCTTGTGAAGGCATGGGCTTTTTGAAGGCACGGCCCTTGTGAAGGCATGGCCCTCGTGAAGGCATGGCCCTTGTGAAGGCATGGCCCTTGGGAAGGCATGGGCCTTGTGAAGGCATGGGCTTTGTGAAGGCACGGCCCTTGTGAAGGCATGGGCTTGAAGGCATGGCCTTGTGAAGGCATGGCCCTTGTGAAGGCATGGCCCTTGAAGGCATGGCCCCTGTGAAGGCATGGCCTTGTGAAGGCATGGCCCTTGGAAGGCATGGCCCTTGGAAGGCATGGGCTTTGAAGGCATGGCCCTTGTGAAGGCATGGCCCTTTGAAGGCATGGTCCTTGGAAGGCATGGCCCTTGGAAGGCATGGCTTTGTGAAGGCATGGCTTGTGAAGGCATAACGGCCTTGTGAAGGCATGGCCTTGTGAAGGCATGGCCCTTGTGAAGGCATGGCCCTTGTGAAGGCATGGCCCTTGTGAAGGCACAGCCCTTTTGAAGGCACGGCCCTTGTGAAGGCATGGCCCTTGTGAAGGCACCCTTGTGCCCCTGTGAAGGCATGGGCCTTGTGAAGGCATGGCCCTTGTGAAGGCATGGCCTTTGTGAAGGCATGTGCCCTTAGGAAGGCATGGCCCTGTGAAGGCATGGCCCTGAAGGCAGCCTGGCCCTTTGTGAAGGCATGGCCCCAGGCTCTGTGAAGGCATGGCCTTTTGTGAAGGCATGGTCCTTGTGAAGGCATGGCCCTTGTGAAGGCATGGCCTTTGTGAAGGCATGGGCCCTTGTGAAGGCACGGCCCTTGTGAAGGCACGGCCCCTGTGAAGGCATGGCCCTTGTGAAGGCATGGCCCTTGTGAAGGCCCTTGTGAAGGCATGGCCCTTGTGAAGGCATGGCCCTTGTGAAGGCATGGCCCTTGTGAAGGCACGGCCTTGTGAAGGCATGGCCCCTGTGAAGGCATGGCCCCTGTGAAGGCATGGCCCTTGTGAAGGCATGGCCCTTGTGAAGGCATGGCCCTTTGTGAAGGCACGGCCCCTGTGAAGGCACGCCCCTGTGCATGGCCCTCGTGAAGGCACGGCCCTTGTGAAGGCATGGCCTTGTGAAGGCATGGCCCTTGTGAAGGCATGGGCCTTGTGAAGGCATGGCCCCTGTGAAGGCATGGGCCCTTGTGAAGGCATGGCCCTTGTGAAGGCATGGGCCCTTGTGAAGGCCCCTTGTGAAGGCACGGCCCCTGTGAAGGCATGGCCCTTGTGAAGGCATGGCCCTCGTGAATGGCATGGCCTTTGAAGGCATGGCCCTTGAAAGGCATGGCCCTTGAAGGCATGGGCCCCTTGTGAAGGCAACGGCCCTTGTGAAGGCATGGGCTTTTTGAAGGCACGGCCCCTTGTGAAGGCATGGGCCTTGTGAAGGCATGGCCCTTGTGAAGGCATGGCCCTTGTGAAGGCATGGCCCTTGTGAAGGCACGGGCCTTGTGAAGGCATGGCCCCTGTGAAGGCATGGCCCTTGTGAACGCATGGCCCCTAGTGAAGGCATGGCCCTTGTGAAGGCATGGCCCCTGTGAAGGCATGGCCCCTGTGAAGGCATGGCCCCTGGCCTTGTGAAGGCATGGCCCTTGTGAAGGCATGGCCCTTGTGAAGGCATGGGCCCTTGTGAAGGCACGGCCCTTGTGAAGGCATGGCCCTTGTGAAGGCATGGCCCTCGTGAAGGCACGGCCCTTGTGAAGGCACGGCCCTTGTGAAGGCATGGCCCTTGTGAAGGCATGGCCCTCGTGAAGGCATGGCCCTTGTGAAGGCATGGCCCTTGTGAAGGCATGGGCCTTGTGAAGGCACGGCCCTTGTGAAGGCATGGCCCTTGCCCTTGTGAAGGCACGGCCCTTGTGAAGGCACGGCTCCTGGCCCCTGTGAAGGCATGGCCCTTGTGAAGGCATGGCCCCTGAAGGCATGGCCCTTGTGAAGGCATGGCCCTTGTGAAGGCATGGCCCACGGCCCTTGTGAAGGCACGGCCCTTGTGAAGGCATGGCCCTTGTGAAGGCATGGCCCTTGTGAAGGCATGGCCCTTGTGAAGGCATGGCCCTTGTGAAGGCATGGCCCTTGTGAAGGCACGGGCCCGTGTGAAGACAGGGGCCTTGTGAAGGCATGGCCCTTGTGAAGGCCTGGGCCCCTAAGGGCAGGGCCCGTGGCAGGCATGGCCCTAGTGAAGGCATGGGCTTTGTCAAGGCACGGCCCTTCTGAAGGCATGGCCCTGTGAAGCCCTTGTGGCATGGCCCTTGTGAAGGCATGGCCCTTGAAGGCAGGCCCTTTTGTGAAGGCATGGGCCCTTGTGAAGGCACGGCCCTTGTGAAGGCATGGCCCCTGTGAAGGCATGGCCCTTGTGAAGGCATGGCCCTTGTGAAGGCGCCCTTGTGAAGGCACGGGCCTTGTGAAGGCATGGCCCTTGTGAAGGCATGGCCCTTGTGAAGGCATGGCCCTTAGAAGGCACGGCCTTGTGAAGGCATGGCCCTGAAGGCATGGGTTTTGTGAAGGCATGGGGCACGGCCCTTGTGAAGGCATGGCCCTTGTGAAGGCATGGCCCTTGTGAAGGCATGGCCCTTGTGAAGGCATGGCCCTTGTGAAGGCATGGGCCTTGTGAAGGCATGGCCCCTGTGAAGGCATGGCCCTTGTGAAGGCATGGCCCTTGTGAAGGCATGGCCCTTGTGAAGGCATGGGCTTTGTGAAGGCATGGCCCCTTGTGAAGGCATCGCCCTTGTGAAGGCATGGCCCTTGTGAAGGCATGGCCCTTGTGAAGGCATGGGCCTTTGTGAAGGCCCCCTTGTGAAGGCATGGGCCCTTGTGAAGGCATGGCCCTTGTGAAAGCATGGGCCTTTGTGAAGGCATGGCCCTTGGGAAGGCACGGCCCCTGTGAAGGCACGGCCCCTGTGAAGGCACGGCCCTTGTGAAGGCATGGCCCCATGGCCTGTGAAGGCATGGCCCTTGTGAAGGCATGGCCCTTGGGAAGGCATGGGCCCTTGTGAAGGGCATGGCCCTTGTGAAGGCATGGCCCTTGAAGGCATGGCCTTCTGAAGGCATGGCCCTTGTGAAGGCATGGCCCCTGTGAAGGCATGGCCCCTGTGAAGGCATGGCCCTTGTGAAGGCATGGCCCCTGTGAAGGCATGGCCCCTGTGAAGGCATGGCCCTTGTGAAGGCATGGCCCCTGTGAAGGCATGGGCCCTTTGTGAAGGCATGGGCTTTGGAAGGCATGGCCCTTGTGAGGGCAGGGCCCTTGTGAAGGCACGGCCCTTGTGAAGGCCTGGCCCTTCTGGAGGGCTGGGCCCTTGCGAAGGCATGGCCCTTCTGAAGGCATGGGCCCTTGTGAAGGCATGGCCCCTGTGAAGGCATGGGCCCTTGTGAAGGCATGGCCCTTGTGAAGGCATGGCCCTCAGAAGGCATGGCCCTTGTGAAGGCATGGCCCCAGAAGGCATGGCCCCTTGTGAAGGCATGGCCCCTTGTGAAGGCATGGCCCCTTGTGAAGGCCTGGCCCCTGTGAAGGCATGGCCCTGTGAAGGCATGGCCCCTGTGAAGGCATGGCCCTTGTGAAGGCATGGCCCTTGTGAAGGCATGGCCCTTGTGAAGGCATGGCCCTTGTGAAGGCACGGCCCTTGTGAAGGCATGGCCCCTGTGAAGGCATGGCCCTTGTGAAGGCATGGCCCTTGTGAAGGCATGGCCCTTGTGAAGGCATGGCCCCTTGTGAAGGCACACGGCCCTTGGCCCCTTGTGAAGGCATGGCCCTTGTGAAGGCATGGGCCCTTGTGAAGGCACGGCCCTTGTGAAGGCACGGCCCTTGTGAAGGCACGGCCCCTGTGAAGGCATGGCCCCTGTGAAGGCATGGGCCCTGTGAAGGCATGGCCCTTGGAAAGGCATGGGCCCTGTGAAGGCACGGCCCTGTGAAGGCATGGGCCCTTGTGAAGGCATGGCCCTTGAAGGCATGGCCCCTGTGAAGGCATGGCCCTGTGAAGGCATGGCCCTTGTGAGAGAAGGCATGGCCCTTTGAAGGCACGGCCCTTTGTGAAGGCATGGCCCTTGTGAAGGCATGGCCCTTGAAGGCATGGCCCCTGAAGGCACGGCCCTTGTGAAGGCATGGCCCTTGTGAAGGCATGGGCTTTGTGAAGGCTCGGCCCTTGTGAAGGCACGGCCCTTGTGAAGGCATGGCCCCTGTGAAGGCATGGCCCCTGTTGAAGGCATGGCCCTTGTGAAGGCATGGCCCTTGTGAAGGCATGGCCCTTGTGAAGGCATGGGCCCTTGTGAAGGCATGGCCCTTGTGAAGGCATGGCCCTTGTGAAGGCACGGCCCTTGTGAAGGCATGGCCCTCGTGAAGGCACGGCCCTTGTGAAGGCATGGCCCTTGTGAAGGCATGGGCCCTTTTGAAGGCACGGCCCCTTGTAAAGGCACGGCCCTCGGAAAGGCAGGGCCCTTGTGAAGGCATGGCCCTTGGGAAGGCATGGCCCCAAGGCATGGCCCTTGTGAAGGCATGGCCCCCCTGAAGGCACGGCCCTGTGAAGGCATGGCCCTTGTGAAGGCATGGCCCTTGTGAAGGCATGGCCCTTGTGAAGGCATGGGCCTTTGTGAAGGCATGGGCCTTGTGAAGGCATGGCCCTTGTGAAGGCATGGCCCTTGTGAAGGCATGGCCCTTGTGAAGGCACGGCCCTTGTGAAGGCATGGCCCTCGTGAAGGCATGGCCTTTGTGAAGGCATGGCCCTTGTGAAGGCAGGGCCCTTGTGAAGGCACGTGGCCTTGTGAAGGCACGGGCCTTGGGGAGGCCCGGGCCCTTGGGAGGGCAGGGCCCTTGTGAAGGCAGGGGCCCTTGTGAAGGCATGGCCCTTGTGAAGGCATGGCCCTTGTGAAGGCATGGCCCTTGTGAAGGCATGGCCCTTGTGAAGGCACGGCCCTTGGCCCTTGTGAAGGCATGGCCCTTGTGAAGGCATGGCCCTTGTGAAGGCATGGCCCTTGTGAAGGCACGGCCCTTGTGAAGGCATGGCCCTTGTGAAGGCATGGCCCTTGTGAAGGCATGGCCCTTGTGAAGGCATGGGCCCTTGTGAAGGCAAGGCATGGCCCCTGTGAAGGCATGGGCCTTGTGAAGGCACGGCCCTTGTGAAGGCATGGCCCCTGTGAAGGCATGGCCCTTGTGAAGGCATGGCCCTTGTGAAGGCATGGCCCTTGTGAAGGCATGGCCCTTGTGAAGGCATGGCCCTTGTGAAGGCACGGCCCCTGTGAAGGCATGGCCCCTGTGAAGGCATGGCCCTTGTGAAGGCACGGCCCTTGTGAAGGCACGGCCTTGAAAGGCATGGCTTTGTGAAGGCATGGCCCTGTGAAGGCATGGCCTGTGAAGGCATGGGCCTGTGAAGGCATGGCCCTTGAAGGCACGGCCTTGTGAAGGCATGGGTCCTTGTGAAGGCATGGCCCCTGAAGGCATGGAAGGCATGGCCCTGTGAAGGCATGGCCCCTGTGGAAGGCATGGCCCTTGTGAAGGCATGGCCCTTGTGAAGGCACGGCCCTTTGTGAAGGCATGGCCTTGTGAAGGCATGGCCCTGAAGGCATGGGCCCTTGTGAAGGCACGGCCCTTGAAGGCATGGCCCTTGTGAAGGCATGGGCCCTTGTGAAGGCACGGCCCTTGTGAAGGCATGGCCCCTGTGAAGGCACGGCCCCTGTGAAGGCACGGCCCCTGTGAAGGCATGGCCCTTGTGAAGGCATGGCCCTTGTGAAGGCATGGGCCCTTGTGAAGGCATGGCCCCTTGTGAAGGCATGGCCCCTGTGAAGGCATGGCCCTTGTGAAGGCATGGCCCTTGTGAAGGCATGGCCCTTGTGAAGGCACGGCCCTTGTGAAGGCATGGCCCTTGTGAAGGCATGGCCCATTTGAAGGCATGGCCCTTGTGAAGGCATGGCCCCTCAGGAAGGCATGGCCCTTGTGAAGGCATGGCCCTTGTGAGGGCAGGGCCTTTGTGAAGGCATGGCCCTTGTGAAGGCATGGGCTTTGTGAAGGCACGGCCCTTGTGAAGGCACGGCCCTTGTGAAGGCACGGCCCTTGTGAAGGCATGGCCCTTGTGAAGGCATGGCCCTTGTGAAGGCATGGCCCTTGTGAAGGCATGGCCCTTGTGAAGGCACGGCCCTTGTGAAGGCACGGCCCCTTTGAAGGCATGGCCCTTGTGAAGGGAAGGCCCTTGGTAAGGGACGGGCCTTGGTGAGGCATGGCCCTTGTGAAGGCATAGGCCCTCGTGAAGGCACGGGCCCTTGTGAAGGCATGGCCCTTGTGAAGGCATGGCCCTTGTGAAGGCATGGCCCTTGAAGGCATGGCCCTTGAAGGCACGGCCCTTGTGAAGGCATGGGCCCTGAAGGTCCTGCATGGCCCTTGAAGGCATGGGCCTTCAGAAGGCATGGGCCTTTGTGAAGGCCCCTGTGAAGGCATGGGCTTTGAAGGCATGGGCCTTGTGAAGGCATGGCCCTGAAGGCATGGCCCTTGTGAAGGCATGGCCCCTGTGAAGGCACGGCCCTTGTGAAGGCATGGCCCCTGGGAAGGCACGGCCCCTGTGAAGGCACGGCCCCTGGGAAGGCATGGCCCTTGTGAAGGCATGGCCCTTGTGAAGGCATAGCCCTTGTGAAGGCATGGCCTTGTGAAGGCATGGCCCCTGTGAAGGCATGGCCCTTGTGAAGGCATGGCCCTTGTGAAGGCATGGCCCTTGTGAAGGCATGGTCCTTGTGAAGGCACGGCCCTTGTGAAGGCATGGCCCTTGTGAAGGCATGGGCCCTCGTGAAGGCACGGGCCCTCGTGAAGGCATGGCCCTGTTTCTGCTGCAGTGCTCCTTGCCCTATGCTAGGTCTACAAGCTTCTGCTTTATTCTCCTGCCTCTGCCCATTCTCAAGGCAGGAGTGCAGGGGTGAGTGACGCCCATCACCACATCAGGTCTTTACACCAGTGGGTCACAGGGAACAGACTCGGGTCATCCAGCCTGCACGGCAACTGCTTTTCCCTGTTGAGCTGTCTCCCTGGCCCCTCTGAATGCATTTTTAATGTGTTTATTTTCGAGGTGCTGGGGATCAAACCTAAAGCCTTGTACTCTCAAGCATGGTCTCTCCTCTGGGCCATAACTCAGCATCTGAACTACATTTATCTGCCCTGTCTCTCTGAGCTTCCCCAGGCTGACACAGTGCCTCAAACTCCCCTTCCCTCTGTACTTAGTTTTGATGGATGCTTCCAGAGTGCTGTGATTCTCACTGTGGGTTTGCCTCCTCTTTGCCTCGTGGTCAGACTGAAGTGGTTTAGTGATGGCTGGTGGACTGTGAGATGATGTCAGAGGGAAGTGTCCTGTTTCATGAAATACTGAGGGTGCTCCTGTTGGCCTTGGTTACTAGCTGAGCGAGGGGACTTGCTTGTCAGTCTTCTGCTTGGGTGAGTCACTCCAATCCCAACACTAAATCCATGGATCAGTGTGGAAGCCCTGATGCTAGCTGTCATCAGTTTGCTTCCCAAGTGCTACATAGATCTGCCTGAGGACAGAGGGTGACTCTATGTGGCAAGATCGGGTGACATTTTTATGTCCCATGAGGCTGCTTTCTGGCAGAATTGGGTTCAGACTTCCAGGTGTGCAGAAGAGGCTCAGACAGCCCAGGAGCCAAGCCCCTAGTCACCTGAGTGGCATTCCCTCCTGCCCACTCAGCTCTAAGCCTTGTTTGCTGAAACTGACAACTGGCAGCAGGCCAGAGGATAGGCCCTGACCCTTGTACCTTCACCGTAGCCACCAGCCTCAGAGATGTAAGGCTCCAGAGAGCTCCTGATTGCCACTGCTCAGGAACCTTACTTAGAAAAGGCAAATGCTGTGTCAATGGTTCGACCGATAAAATGCTATTTTAAGCATTAGGAGCTGAATTCAATCCCCAGCGTGGTCAAATGCACCTGCAATCCCAATGGTGTGGAGACAGAGACAGGATGATCCCTTGCCTAATTGGTGAGCTCCAGACCCAGAGAAAAGCATTGTATCAAAAAACAAGGCAAAGAGAGATTGAAGAAGATGTCCAATGTCAGCCTCAGGCTTCCATACACACACACACACACACACACACACACACACACACACACACACACACAGGGAGAGAGAGAGAGAGAGAGAGAGAGAGAGAGAGAGAGAGAGAGAGAGAGAGAGAGAGAGAAACCTAAATTATTACAAAGGTCCAAGATGCCTTAGTCTGAGCTAGGTGTGGTGGCACAAGCCCTTGGAGGCAGGAGAATCTCTGTGAGCTCAAGGACAGCCTGGTCTACATTGCTAGTTCTGGAGCAGTCAGAGCTACATAGTGAGACCCTGTCTACAAAAGGGGGAACAAACAAATGAATGCCTTAGCTGGAAAGAAGTTGCTCTTAGGGGATGAGGTGACCGGGTCTCCAGTCCCTGCCTAGTATACCCTAGTATACCTGCCCTCTACCCTGAACTTTCCAGCCCAGTGCCTGGGCTGCCCTCCTCCCAGAGGCTTCCTTACACAATCCAGACAGCTTGGTCTTTCCCTTCTCTTCTCTCTCCCATCTGTCTCCTCCTCCCTCCTCCTCCCTCCTCCTCCTCCCTCCCCCCCCCCCCCTCCTTCCCTCTGTCTCCCTCCCCAGGGCAACTTCCCTGACCTCATTCCTTGGGACCAGAGAACTCAATCAAGAGTGGTTTTCCAATAAACCTGTCTTTATATGTATTCTAATCCTGCTTGAACTGGCTCATTTCACCAGCAGAGAAATAACTTATCTGGAACCTTGGCCAATATTTGTCACCTTCCTTGTCCTCTCCCTGATTCCTACGAATAGAAGAAACCCCGCTCCCCGGCAGGAATGCTGACAGCAGAGGAAGGTCAGAGATACTGGGTGGCGGCCCCTTTCTCCTATTCCCTCTAAGACCAGGACTCCTCCTTTGTAAAATGGGGGGTGGGGCTAAATCTAGTTCATTTCTCTAGACTCAGCTGTCCCAGGCACCCAGGGTTCTCTTATTGCCTGAGGCTGCGGCACCCCCTGCTGGCCAGGCGCCACTCAGTGCTCTCTGATGTCCCTACAGGTGGTTTTGGGAAGGGCAGCTTGTCTGATCTGCCGAGGTCAGTCTTTGGAATTTAAAGCTGGCCTCTGGGCATCGATCAACTTGGATCCAATCTCAGCCCCTCCACTTATTAAGAAGAGGCCCGCAAGTGTGCTGTGAAGCTGCTCAAAACCCAGCACAAGGCTTGTTGTCTGGAACATGCATAACTTCTGTAGTTTTAAGATTTTATTCTTTTTGATTCTATGTGTGTATTCGTGTTTGCTTGCGTGTGTGTGTGTGTGTGTGTGTGTGTGTGTATGTGTGTGTGTGTGTGTGTGTGCACCGAGTGCTTTCCTGTATCTGAAAGGGTCAGAAGAAGGTCCCAGATCCCCTGGGACTCGAATTACAGAAGGTTCTGAGCTGACTTGTGGGTTGTAAGAATCAAATTTGGGCCCTCTGGAGCAGTAAGTGCTCTTAACTGTTGAGCCATATCTCCAGACCCTCGTCTGTTTGTTTGTTTTCATTTTGTTTTGTTTTTAAAGACATGATCTTATTTTGTAGCCCTGGCTGGTCTGGAACTCACTGTGTAGACTAGGCTGGACTTGAACTCACCAAGATTCTCTTTGTTCTGACTCCTCTGAGTGCTGGGAGTTTTCCTTTTCCTTTTCCTTTTCCTTTTCCTTTTCCTTTTCCTTTTTATTTATTTATTTATTTATTTATTTGACAGATTTTGTCATCCAGCCTGGCTGTGCACCTCCAGCTACTATCTTTTCTCAGACTCCTGAGTGTTGAGATTACAGGCATGAGCCACCATGCCCAATGTGCTTTTGTGTGTCCTGCATCACCCCACCCTGCCATGTGTATCCACGTGTGCAAGACACTGCAGATGAGAGCAGAGGACAACATGGTCCCCTCCTAGGGAATCAGTCGTCAGCCTTACAGCTGCCAGCATCCCCAACTGCCGTCTTGCTGCTCTCCCTCCCCCTCCCTTTCCCTTTTTCCTTTTGGTAGAGATTTAAAACTTCTGAGAAAGCAGGTCTCCACCCCAAATGCCCAACTGGGAAAAACCCTCATTTAAAAAAAATCCCCTGAAATCCCCCAGTGCGAAAACAGAAAATCCCTCAGTATTCACTCGGTATTGGCAGGATTTCCAAGTCCTGACATTGGTTGCTCTCTTCTCTCAGAGGCCACTAAGGAGGGTTCAAAAAGAATTTCAGCAGCAGGTCAAAACAGAATGGGAACTGTCCCTGATCTCAGCAGGGAGCTGAGGCAGGAGGATCACGGGTTTGGGGCATCACCCCGCCCCCACCCCGGCCCGTATCTGCCTATGTCACCACGTGTCCTTCTCCCTGGGTCTGAGGACCACAGACAACAGTGGGGAGCTTGATCCAGGACCTTCCATTTCTATTTGATCCTGTTGGCAAGGCCCAATTTCCAAGTAAGGTCTGTCCTTGGAGTTCTAGGCCTGCGCTGTGTTGGAGGGACCCCCCTTCCCGGGAACATCCTTCCTTCCAGAATGAGCAGGAAGAGATTTTCTGCCAGTCCAGAGTGCTCCTCTCAGCCACCCTGGGAGTGTCCAGCTCTGTGCCAGGCACAGCCTCATCTGCTCCCCCAGACACCAAGCACTCAAGCCTGCAACCCAACAACAGGGATGGAGGCTCCAGGTCCAACGTTTGTGGTTGACAGAGGAATAAACGAAGACTCAAGACGGACAGAGGCTTCTGGAGGTCTCATGGATGAGTGAGAACCAGAGCTAGACCGGAACTCTTTCCCCACCCCCGCTGTCTACAGAGAACAACCTGGGGACAGAATTGTATTCTTTATAGAGACAAAGTCATTTCCTAGCACCCTCCCTTTATTCATAGCAAAAGTAAATTACTGCTCCCTCCAGAGGCGTGAGAGCCCAGTGGAAATGAAGAACTTGTAAAAGGCCTTAGTCCCGGTTCTCAGAGTCAGCTGTCATCTCCTCCTCAGGCTCTCCCTCAGACTCAGGTGCGCTCTCGGGCAGGTCATCGTCCCTCTGCTGGAGTCTCCCACATGCCTTTGATGGTCACTTTGAATTCAGCCATCTCATACCCAAACAGCTTCAGGACATGGACCTGCTCTGGGGTCACCTCCTTGCATACTTCATAGTCAGATGTCAGGGACACCACACCTTTCTTGAGGGCAGCGGGCAGGCCCAGCTGTGGCTCCATGGAATGCGGGAAGTGCTTCAGTGGCCCTAGATCCGGGCTCACAGTTAAAGTCGCTTTGTTCGAGCAGCATCCGTTTCTGCTTACTTTTGTCTTCGTATTCGTTAGATGGTCTTTGACCCGAGGCCACCACATCACCTTGTTTTTGCCAGAGAACGTCCAGCTGTGCTTGCAGGCATCATGGATGTCCTCCTGCTTGCTGTTCCTCGTGTTGGCCACAGAGAGGATGAAGAGGTACCTGTAGGTGTCCGCACATTTCCAAAGCTCTTCTGTCAGGTTCTGCTTCAGTTCCGAGCCTTGGCAGTTTCTGTTAAGGAAACTTTCTTGTCCCCCTTGGATTTGGGATTGCACCAAAAACTGCAACTGGAACTCTGGAGCCCTTCAGTCAGTGTCCTCATAGTCCTAGAGCACGAAGGGACGGCCTACACACACACACGCACGCGCGCGCACACACACACACACACACACACACACATACATATACACACACACACACTCACACACTCATACACAGACACACACACACACACATACACATATACACACAGACACACACACACACACACACACACACACACACACACACACACACACACACACACACACACACACACACACACACACACACACACACACACCCACCCACACACACACACACACACACACACACACACCCTCCCACACACCCACACCCACACCCCCCCCCACCCCCCCCACACACACACACACACACACACACACACACTCACACACACTCTCTCTCTCTCTCTCTCACACACACACACACACACACACACACACACACACACACACACACACATCACTTAATCAACTTCCCTACCACTTAAGCCTACCCACTTAGGGATGGGAGGAAGTGCATGCAGGCAGGTGGCTGCTCTCCCACTGTGTTAATTTCCTGAAGCTGCACTAACAATAGACCACACACTCAGGGGTTTGCATCATTCACAAGCTCTATCATAGTCCTTGAGAGGTAGAAACCCACAGAGCTTGTGGCTGTAGCCTTTGGGAGGCTCTACCACTTCTTGAGGCTGCTGCTGCCCTTGGCTCGTGGCTCCTTCATTAGGTCTCTTCTGGAGCTCCTGCTGCTGACACCTTCCAATTCTTGCCTTTAGGAGTATCTCTGTGACAATGGCGGGCTCACCTGGCTCCTTAACGACACCGGCAAAGTCCCTTTTGACACACCCTGAGCACTGGATTGAGGACATAAAAGTTCTCAGGGGCCATTAATCATGTCCGATTTTCTGTGGGTTCCATTATTCATGTCTGATTTTCTGTGGGTTCCATTATTCATGTCTGATTTTCTGTGGGTTCTTTAAAACTGTTTATGTTTTTGTGTGGATTAAAAACACTAGTGATTAACTCTGAGTCACCAAGAATGCATTAGCATCAAATGAAGGAAAGAAATCAAAGCCTCCCCTTGGGGTCACTGAACCAAGAGTGAGCCCAGATTAGAACTCTCCACTTCAGTCTCCCTGTGCCTTCTGTCCTCTTGTCTGTCTGTTGTATGAGTCTGAATCTGTGCCTGCCTGAAGGCTGCCATGTGACCGCGTCCCCGTGCGTCTGTTTGTCTGCAGGTGTCTGTCCCTAACAAAGGGCTTTGCTCTGTTCTTATTGCACAACACAGAAAGCATCGCAGGGGGAAGGGGTGAGGGAGACTCCACAGAAATCGTAAGCAGAATCTTACAGGGGACTGAGTCACCGACTGCAACTGTCCCAGATGGCTAACAGTGCTACAAACACCGGTGTCTGTCAGGCCGTGTCTGTATGTTGTGTCCACCAGTCATAATAGATGTTCACTTTCTTTTTTTTTTTTTTTTTTTTTTTTTTTTTTGGTTCTTTTTTTTTTTTTAACATCCACCCAGGGCCTTTGCTTCCTAGGCAAGCGCTCTACCACTGATAGATGTTCACTTTCTAAGGTTACTTTTGACCTCTTTTTGCTCTTTTTAGCAAATGATTATTAGAACATGCATGCATTACTGTGAGTTCAGGAAGAACAAATTTTTAAAAAAATATATTTATTTATTTCACATATGAGTACACTGTCACTGTCTTCAGACACACCAGAAGAGGGCATCAGATCCCATTACATACGTTTGTGAACCACCATGTGATTGCTAGGAACTGAACTCAGGACCTTTGAAAGAGCAGCCAATGCTCCTAACTGCTGAGCCATCTCTCCGGCTCCAAGAATACAGCATTTAAGATTACAGTTTTGCATTAGTTTAGACTATAAAGGTCAGTTACATGGGAAATGCAAGGCAAGTAATACCCATTGTTACCTTGTTCTCTTGAGGGCAGGTTAAGCAAAAAGTCCCAGTCCATAGTGGGACAGCTGTCTTAAGTGGCTGTGAGGTCTAGGAAAGTTCCCATGACTTAGAATATACGAGATATTAAATAATATTATATCACTACAATATTTGTTGTTGTTTTGTTTGTTTTGCTTTATTTTGAGACAGTCTCAAAATGTAGCTCTGGCTGTCCTGGAACTCGCTATGTAGATCAGGCTAGCCTCAAACTCACAGAGATCTGCCTGCCTTTGCCACCTGAGTGCTGGGATTAAAGGCACATGCCACTACGCTCTGTTTAACATCACCACAATTTTTATTTTATGTGTACGGGTGTCTGTGCACCACATAGCTGCAGTGCCTGAGGAGATCAGAAGGGGGTGTCAGAGCCTTTGGAACTGGAATTCCAATTGTTAGTTGGCAAGTAGGGTCTGGGACCTGAACCCATGTTTTTCTGGAAGAGGGACAAGTGCTCATCACCGGGTCCTCATTCATGTTTTACAGTACAGGGATGAAATCCCAGCCCTATGCATTCTACACGCGTGCTCTATCTCTGAGTTACACTCCAACCCTCGGAGAGCACTCTGCCTCCTACACATCCATCACTTCCTCCTCTCACACATCTCTCCCCATCCTGGGCACATCTACACGCCAGGTCCGTGATGACCACCACTGCTCAGAACAAAAGGGAAAGAGATGGAAATAGAGCCAACTCTGGACGACGCTCTCCACCTGGCTCTCACAACCCTGACAAGCAGAGGCCTTCTTGACAGTAACAAAATTATAGGCTCAGTGTATGTCAGGTCCTTAAACACCTTGTGGTTTCAGACACACACAAGCCCATTGTTAGCAAGGATTCTCTATATAAGTAGGTGCAATACGGTTTATTATGGACACACAGCCACAGAGACCACGAAGTCCTGAGATCTGTCAGCCATAGAAGCCAAAAGGGCAAGACCCAGAGATGTGCAGCTGCTGTGAGTTTATTACCTTGTTGTTGTTGTTGTTGTTGTTGTTGTTGTTGTTGTTGTTGTTGTTGTTATTTGAGACAGGATTTCTCTATTATGTCGACTTGATTATTCAGGAACTCCCTGTGTAGACTAGGCTAGCCCCAAACTCATAGATTCAATTTGCCTCTTCTTTTTGTGCTGGGATTAAAGGCATGCCCAGCTTATTATTACATTTAGGGAGTGTGTGTGTGTGTGTGTGTGTGTGTGTGTGTGTGTGTGTATGTGTGTGGTATGGTGTGTATATGAGTATATGTTTGTATGTGTGTATGGTGTGTGTGGTATGTGTATGTGAGTGTGTATATGTGAAGTATGGTGTGTATTTGAGTGTGAGTGGGGGGTATGTGTGTATGTGAGTGTATATGTGTGTGGTACAGTGTGTATGTGAGTGTGTGTGTATGGTGTGTGTGAGTGTGTATGTGTGTGGTGTGGTATGTATGTGTGAGTGTGTGTGTGTGTGTGTGTATGTATGTGTGGTGCGGTGTGTATGTAAGTGTGTATGTGTGTGGTGTGGTGTGTGTGTGAGTGTGCATGGTGTGGTGTGTGAGTGTGTGTTGGTGTGTGTGTGTCTGTCTGTGTGTGTGATGGTGCACACAGAGGTCAGAGGACAACTTGTAAGCAGAAATCGACTCTTTGATTCCACCATGTGTTCCAGAGATCAAATTCAGGTTGTCAGCCTTAGTGGCAAGCACCTTTCCCCACTGAGACGGCTTGGCCTGGGCTTGTTTAAGTACTGGAGTCCATAGGCCCAAGAGTCCAAAAACAGAGTGAGAGGGGTGTTCAGCTTCAGAGGCAAGAGATTCCCCTCTCTGGGAGAAGCAGATCTTGCCAACAGTGAAGAAAGGTGGGTCTCTGTACTTGGAAAACTGACTCAAGTCTTACCGAGTCCTCCGGGAGCCCTCACATGTGGCAGAGACTGCTCTACCAGCCACGGGCATTGCCCAGTGGCACACACTCAGGTTAACTACCATGGCCCTCTGAGGAGCCTGAGGCCCACACAGGGTCACACAGCCTGCGCTCCATCCCTTAGGTTCATGTTCACTGGATGATGAAGGAATGTCTGTGTGACAGGGTGCAGGGGAAGGGGCTCTAGCACATGCTGTGGCCAAGATCTGGGTGCGCGCTGGGAGACCTAGGTGTGGTCCAATACTCAACTGTGCCTGGCCATGCTCCTCCTCTTGTCCCTATGCACAGGTGTCCTATACCAGCCATAGCCAGCTGTCCCCAAATAGCCTCCCTCGACCAGCTGAGCCCTATCCATCACTACAGCCCTGGGGACCTGAAGATGGTGGCCCAGCTGCAGCCATGAGGTCCAGAACCCCATGGGTCCTCAGTTATCCTCAAAGCCAGAAACAGCTGATGTCTTTTTTCTTTTGAGCCAGTCTCAGGCCAGGCTGGCATTAAAATCACAGGATGACCTTGAATCTCCTGCTTCGACCTCCTGATTGTAAGGTGACAGTAAGTGATTTGTTGGGTACTGGGGAACAAGCCCAGGGCTTTGTGCATGTTAGGCAAGCACTCAACCAGCTGGGCCTCATGCCTAACTCTGACTCCTGAGGGCCTGCCTAACACTTTCTCGATCTCTGACAAGCCTTTTGTTTTGTCTTGTTGAGACAGGGTTTCTCTGTGTAGCCCTGGCTGCCTGGAACTCACTCTGTAGGACAGGCTGGCCTCAAACTCAGAGATCCACCTGCCACTGCCTCTGTAGTGCTGGGATTAAAGGCATGCGCCACCACTGCCTGGCAAATTTAATCATAAAAAGTAAGTGAGACAGTTTTCCATGAGATCGGCTCTGTTACTACACAGACTTGGTTTATCCAGTCTCAAGTCCACAAAGTACCAGGTGAAACGCAAATCAGATTGGCTCATTGAAGCCAATTTGCTTTCCGGCCAACACTCCGAAGGAGGCAGGAAATTCGCCTTCTAGACCGGAAATCCAAGAGACTGGCCTTCAGCTGGGTTTGGAGGTGGGCAAGATGTTGTTGTGTGGATGAGGGGCAGGAAGGCACGGTAGCAGCACAGACAGCTGCAGCAAGGGCGTGGTGTAGAAAGGGGGTGTGACCATGGGTACGTGAGAACAGCTGCCTTACCGCTGAGCTGACATCTGTGTAGGAGTCTGAGGTGTACCCTCAGGAAGAAGATGATGAAAGGTTTCGAAACAGGCACAAAGGTTTTGAAACTCCATCGCCCTGTGTCTTTCCGGTGCAAGCTTCTGAGTTACATTAGCCCCACCACACACACACACACACACACACACACACACACACACACACACACACACACAGAGAGAGAGAGAGAGAGAGAGAGAGAGAGAGAGGACAGACAGAGAGACAGAGAGAGAGAGAACGATTACTCAGAGGCATGCAGACGTGTCCACCTGCAGAGGTGACCACTGCCTCAGAGACCAGCTCTGCATCTACATATAAATTCCTTTCTGTGTTTTGCCTTTTGAGACAGGATTTCATGTAGCCCAGGCTGACACTGAACTCACAGCAAAGAGCGGTGGATGGGTCTGTCTGTGCCTGTCTGTCTGAGGGGGCTGCTGTCTGTGGCCAGCTGGACAGGCCAGTGACATGAAGAGCATGAGGACAGGCTCATGAGCAGTCCTCAAAGATTGGCTGGCTTTGGTTTTGTCTCAAGTGCCAGGACGTCAGGAGCCCCCTGCACCTTCAGCTACCGTATCAACACGCTTCTCAGCCCCCTGAGCTCACTGCATACCCAAGTGGCAGGAGATCTTGTGACTCCCAACAAACAGAAGGGTAGACTGAGGATTCAGGAGAAAGGGGCAGAAGGAAGATCTGAACCCCAGCAGCCTGGGCTCCATGGATCTACATGCTAATGGGTTTTGTGGGAACCCCTAGACCTAGCTCACAGGGATGGTGGTCTGTCTTATCTGGGAGAGCATCTCCCTTATCACCACGTAGAGCCAAAGACTTGGGACCATTGGTGTAATGGACTCCTCACCAACCAGCTTGCCTTCAAACAGCCCCTGCTCTGGGGAGCTGGCTGACACAGCTGTCCATCTTGGGGCCCTCATGCTGCCATGGGGCAGCAGGGCAGACCTCCTTAAGCAATGGTTCTCAGACTTCCTAATGCAGTGACCCTTTAATACTCTCATGTTGTGGTAACCCCCAACAGTAATTTTTTTGTTGCTACTTCATAATTGTAATTTTGCTACTGTGTTGAATCATAATATAAATATCTGTGGTCTTTAAGTGACCACTATGACAGAGTCATTCAACTCCCCAAGGGGTCTGGACCTACAGGTTGAGAACCACTGCTCTGCAGGAAGCCAATTTTCTCCTGTGTACCCACTGAATGGGAAGCCCTTGGCCAGACTCCTACATGGGGTATTCTACAGTGGCATTTTCCCCATAGAGCCATGCCACACAGGAAACCTAAGGTCAGAAATGTTAAGCAGCTTGTCCTAGGTCATACGACCCCGCTAGAATTTGAAGCCAAGCCAGTGCCTCTCAGGTCCCAGCCAAACTCAGGCCCCCTTCCCAGGTACTCTTATCCCAGCTGAGGCTTAGCAAAGGGGGACCATGGGTTTTGCTTCCTTCCTGGAGATGTAAGCCAGACCTGCTACAGAAGCACAGTATCAGGCTTACTCTTGCCCACTTCTCCAAGATCAGTTTGGGGTCAACATGTCTTCCTGATGGGTTATGTCTTGGCCTTAGTTCTTAGGGCCTTGATCCCTGCTTTCTCCACCACATCAAAGGCCAGATCAGTAGTTAACGCAGGTTAGAAAGAAATAGCCTGTGCTCCGGCCTCTGAGAGAAGCACTTTCATGCAGCGTGTGCAAGCTGGGGCCAAGAAAGGGGCCCACCTCTTCCAAATGCTCACTGTGGCAGCTAGCGTTGATTGCCCTCAGTATCCACCCTCCTTCTTCCAGAGCATTAGAATCTCTGACCCCTAGCTGAGCGTGCCGCCCAGAACGAACGCTACGTGTTGCAGCTTCCCTTGCGTCCAGGAGGGGATCAGATGATTGAATTCTGGCCAATGGACTATGAGCATAAGTGTTTGCAACTTCTGGTTGTACCCTTCATGGAAATGGTGGGTCCTTCTTTGAGTGCTAGGACAGCCAGGGCTACACCGAGGAAATCCTGTCTTGAAAAGCCAAAAACAAACAAATGAAACAAAAGAGCAGCTTAAAATGGCAGCTTTATAACACAGGATAAAGGGACCGAACACCAATAACCGCAGCATAGCTGTGGCTGCATAGCAGGACCCTAACTCAAAACACTCACCCTAAAGAGTAAGTCTCTCTACAGGGCAGGGTGGCACACGCCTGTAATCCCAGCACTGGGAGGTAGAGGCAGGCAAGTCGCTGAGGTTGAGGTCATCCTGGTCCACATAATGATTTCCAGGACAGCAAGGAAAATCCTGTCTCGGGCTGGAGAGATGGCTCAGCGGTTAAGAGCACTGACTGCTCTTCCAGAGATCATGAGTTCAATTCCCAGCAACCACATGGTGGCTCACAACTATCTGTAATGGGATCTGATGCCCTCTTCTGGTGTTGTCTGAAGACAGCTACAGTGTACTCATATAAATAAAATAAATAACTTTTAAAATTAAGGGAGAGAAAAGAAAAATCTTGTCTCAAAAAAAAAACAACAAAAAAAAAAACAACAAACAAACAAACAGGAAAATGAAGAGTAAGTTTTTCCAGGCTCAGGTGTTCAGCAAGAAAGAGATGGTCAGTGAGGACAAGAGGACAGAGGTCATGAGAGCAGGAGAACTGGACCCACCCCTTGCTGACTGAGGCTTGGGTGAGCTAGCTGGGGACTGTGCTGGAGAACTTGCCCTGCAGGAGCGGGTGCAGGAATACCGGCCAGCTGACTGGCTCGACTGTTAACTAGGCCCAGACGCAGGGCCCTGAGCTGACCCACCCCAATATCTACCTCATCTATGCAGCGCTGGAGTGTGTGAAAGGGCGGGTCCTGGGGAGGGAGCCAAAGTGCTGTATCCCCAGGACACAGGGCAAAACCAGGTAGGAGTCCTCGCGCGAGGATCCAGGACAGAGAGTGTAGCAGAAGCCACAGCGTGGAAAACAGACCAATGAACATTTGTGAGTAAAGATGTGAGGACAAAAGAGCACATTGTGAGACTGCACAGCACCCATGACGAGATTTTATTTTCTTTTAGGGTGGAGGGCAGATATGAGGAGATGGGAGGATGAATGGGATTAGGGTGCATGATGTGAAATTCACAAAGAACCAATAAAAAGTTAGAGGGAGACAGACGGGGGGTGGGGGTGGGGACAAAGTAACAGTGTGTGAAGTCAGTCTCATCACGTGAGACTCGGTGAACAGAATCCACGTTGAGTAGCACAAAGTGGAGCTGAAGAGAATGTGAAGAAAGGTGACAAGAAGAGAGGTACAAGATCCAAGTGAGCTGTCCCAGCCTGTGGTCACTGCACAAGTAAGTAAGGTGTGCATGCCACAGCCCTGAGGTGTGCATCCTCAGACGAGGGTGCTGCGGTAGCAGGGACAAACGTAAGTTCTCTCGTGGCCTCGCTTTGGAGAGAAAATGTGAAAAATGAAGTGTGTATGCTGCTGCAAGAGATGAAGAACTTGAACTACCATGGCTAATCGGGATTGAAGAACAGCTGGAAGGGGTGGTAACGAAGACTCACGGTGTGGCAGAAAAGAAAAATCAAAACCTCAGGTAGTTTGCAGACACTCCCTTGAAGCTCTTCAAAGGAACAAGTGTGGCTCCTTTGGATGCATGCTTGAGGCCGGGATGACTGCTTGCACTTTCTCCTGGATTCATGCTGAGAAAGACAAAAAGAGAGAAGAGAAGTAGGATGAGATTTCACCAGAAGATATAAGTGAAAGAGAGCCCTGGGTCCAAATGTTACCAAAATATTTTCTCTCCTAGAAGAAAAAAACAAACAAACAAAAAAAACAACAACAACAACAACAAAAAAAAAAAACAGACAAGGAAAGATTGATAAACTTGAACAAGAGAGGGGAAGAGAGAAGCAGACTTCAAAGTAGAGAAAACTCCAGTGGTCAGTAGGTGTGTGAATTCTCCTGAGTTGGCTGGCACTAGTGAAGAGGAAGCAGGTGATACCCCTTACAGTCAGGGGCCAGGTAGTACCGAGGTAGATGGTTCTGTGAGGCAGACTTACCCAGGTGCGTCCCAAGAGATGTAGACTGACAGGTTTCACTGCAGCCAGTCTTGAAAGACTCACATATATTTCACATATACTCACATATACTTCAGGTAAAGACAAATAAAATAAAATAAGATAAAATAAAATAAAATAAGAAAAGTTTCTGGAGTTCGGGCTGAAGATGGTGAAGAAGGTGAAGATGGTGAAGATGGTGAAGGTGAAGATGGTGAAGAAGGTGAAAATGGTGAAGAAGGTGAAGATGATAAAGGTGAAGAAGGTGAAGATGGTGAAGAAGGTGAAGAAGGTGAAGATGGTGAAGGTGAAGACGGTGAAGAAGGTGAAGATGGTGAAGGTGAAGATGGTGAAGAAGGTGAAGATGGTGAAGATGGTGAAGGTGAAGATGGTGAAGAAGGTGAAGAAGGTGAAGAAGGTGAGAGGTGAAGGTGAAGAAGGTGAAGAAGGTGAAGAAGGTGAAGATGGTGAAGGTGAAGACGGTGAAGATGGTGAAGGTAAAGATGGTGAAGAAGGTGAAGAAGGTGAAGATGGTGAAGATGGTGAAGATGGTGAAGGTGAAGATGGTGAAGAAGGTGAAGAAGGTGAAGAAGGTGAAGAAGGTGAAGAAGGTGAAGAAGGTGAAGGTGAAGAAGGTGAAGAAGGTGAAGATGGTGAAGAAGGTGAAGAAGGTGAAGAAGGTGAAGAAGGTGAAGAAGGTGAAGAAGGTGAAGAAGGTGAAGAAGGTGAAGAAGGTGAAGAAGGTGAAGAAGGTGAAGGTGAAGGTGAAGAAGGTGAAGAAGGTGAAGATGGTGAAGAAGGTGAAGAAGGTGAAGGTGAAGAAGGTGAAGAAGGTGAAGTGAAGATGGTGAAGAAGGTGAAGAAGGTGAAGATGGTGAAGGTGAAGACGGTGAAGAAGGTGAAGATGGTGAAGGTGAAGATGTGAAGAAGGTGAAGAAGGTGAAGATGGTGAAGTTGGTGAAGGTGAAGATGGTGAAGAAGGTGAAGAAGGTGTAGATGGTGAAGGTGAAGATGGTGAAGAAGGTGAAGAAGGTGAAGAAGGTGAAGAAGGTGAAGATGGTGAAGGTGAGATGGTGAAGATGGTGAAGGTAAAGATGGTGAAGAAGGTGAAGAAGGTGAAGATGGTGAAGATGGTGAAGATGGTGAAGGTGAAGATGGTGAAGAAGGTGAAGAAGGTGAAGAAGGTGAAGAAGGTGAAGAAGGTGAAGAAGGTGAAGAAGAAGGTGAAGAAGGTGAAGATGGTGAAGAAGGTGAAGAAGGTGAAGAAGGTGAAGAAGGTGAAGATGGTGAAGGTGAAGAAGGTGAAGAAGGTGAAGAAGGTGAAGAAGGTGAAGATGGTGAAGAAGGTGAAGATGGTGAAGAAGGTGAAGAAGGTGAAGAAGGTGAAGGTAAAGAAGGTGAAGAAGGTGAAGGAGAAGAAGGTGGTGAAGAAGGTGAAGAAGAAGAAGGCGAAGAAGGTGAAGAAGGTGAAGAAGGTGAAGAGGGTGAAGAAGGTGAAGATGGTGAAGATGGTAAAGAAGGTGAAGATGGTGAAGAAGGTGAAGAAGGTGAAGATGATGAAGAAGGTGAAGATGGTGAAGAAGGTGAAAAGAGTATCTTGGACAGACAGTGGAGCAGAGAGACAAACAAATGAACAGAAAGACAGGCTCAATATTGTTCCTGTTGATGAAAACCTGTTCACTGGGTCGGGATGAACCATAAGAAGAATAAACACACTTGGTTTAGAAGAATGACAGCAAACAAGTGGAGGAAGAAAATGAGGTCAGCTCAACGTGAGCCACATGAATTTAAATTGACTGGGTTGGTTGTTTTGCCACCTGGAATCAACGGCATGTTTATTTCCCCAGATGGTTCTGCAGGAGTTCTGCCCTCCCAAACAGGGTGTCTGTGTTTGGACTTTGACTACATCTCATAGTAAGTGAGAGCAGTTGATAAAGAAAGGGATGCCAGGGCTGGAGAGATGGCTCAGTGGTTAGGAGCACTGGCTGCTCTCCCAGAGGTCCCGACTAAAATCCTCTCCGTCTGATGCCGTTTTAATGAGTGGTTCCCTTTCCTTTGCAGTGTGTGTTGTAAGGACTGCCTGAAAAGTGAGCAGTGTGCTTGATAAAGGAACCGGCATGTGCGGGTTTGCTACACCTGTGGTGCATCTGTGGACAACGAGATGGACCCTGAGAATGGGATTTATCCAATCTGTCAGGGTCAGCCTCAGCACCCTGCGTCAAAGCTGTTTAAAGTTCTCCCCCTTTTTGCCAATAAAGTTGTAAATAAAAACCATCATACATTCAAATCCAACTATGGGCTTTTTAAGAAGATATTTTCTATGCAAAGCTTCTTAACAGTCCTGGCTTAGTCTTTTAATTAGATGTTGATTATATTGGTGGTAGGTGTCACAGAAAGCAGACTTGGTTTCTTAGCACATGTCATATAACCATGGAGTATTACTTTAGCAGGACATCCTCTCTCCTGTGTCTGCTTCAGTGAAATGTTCCTCCACGAGTCTGCCTTAGCCTTCTATCTGTGTCCACTTCAGGAAAACACTCCTTCACGTGTTTGCCCTAGACAAACATCATCCAACACTCTCCAAAGAACCCTTAACTTTCCACTTCCATGGAGTACTGACGGTGTTAACAATTGCTATTTTTCATTTCCAAAAAAGACCAGTGATACTTCAATTCCTGAACTGTTAGGTCATCAGGCTAATTAAATGCCACCTGCAATTAAACCAAAAAAAAAAAAATATTAAGTTTTTCCAGTTTCAAGTCTACTCGCAGTCAGAACCCAGCACCACTGAGAACTCTGGTGCTGATGTTATGGTCCCCCAACTCACTCTTGTCACTGAAAGGAGCCCCACTTCTTGGGGAAAATGGCTGATTCTACGTGGAAGATATATAAGATTTGTCTGTTGCGTGTCATTATGCAGAGACCAAGGGAACTAACAAACAATAGGTTGTCAGGAGAGGGGAGGAGCCCAGAGCAGGGAGCTCCTGAAAGGTTGTGTCTTAGGAGAGGTGACACCCCAGAGCAGAGAGTTCCTGACTGAGCACAGTTCTGAACACTGCAGAGGGTTAGCTCAGACTAGGAAAAGGACGTAAGGCCATTTGGTCTCCACCGCAAGTATATAAAGAGGGCACATGCCTAGGCTGGTTTTATGGAGAAAAAGCCTGAGTCACTGGGTGGCAACTAGGAAAATCCCCAGAGTCTTGCAGCTGTGTGGGTGGCTGAGTTGGGATTTAAATCCGGGCAGTATGCCTCTGCGGTCTTCTAGGCGACTTCTTCACTAATGCAGGGCCTTCATCAGCAAGAGAGAAATGAAAATCCAGGAAACCCTCAAGACTCACAGGCAGCCAGTGAGAGCGGGTTCAGAACCAAAGATGGTACCGCCCCGGCTCAGCCGTGTCTGCACCAGGGGCTCAGAGGCCAGCAATAGTGCGAACCCAGGTGCTTGGGCTATGGCTCCTTATCCTGGGCAGCTACAGAGCACCCATTGCACCCAGATTCCCTGCCAGTCGCACATCCATGCTCTGTGCTTCAAGACCACCCTCCTATGGAGTCATTAGAATGACTCAGACATGGCCACCAAGCCTGATGACCTATTGGATCCCAGGGATACACGTGGTGGCAGATGAGAATCATCTCCTCACAGCTGTCCTCTGACCTCCACATTTATACACCGTGGCACTTACAAGCTCCTACTCCACCTACCTGGATAAATAAGTTAAAAGATAAACTGTAGACCATCTTCAATGGTAGAGACTGTCGCTGAGTCCCTGGAAACAGCCAAAGAGGAATAGGTACCACTTCCCAGACATGGGAATACTGAGGCTGGATGACACACTTAACGCTGGAGCTCACATCTTTGGCCGTGGGGCATTTCAACTCTTTCTGCCAGGTGGCTCAGCCTCCTAGGGAGGGTGGAGGGTTGGGGGTCTGCAAGAGTGAATCCTCCTTGTTTTGTGTGTGTCATCTGGACACATCTGGACAAAGCAATAGCCAGATGAGCTAGAAATAACAGTGCTTTCCCCAGCGAGAAGGGCACCCACTGGCTCCTGAGCACTCGTCCTCTGCCTCGCTCGCCCCTCTCCTCTCTGACCTCTTCTACCTCCAGGACATTTTCCTCCTGGAGCATACCCACCGCTGTGCCAGGGCTCTACAGATTAATGCTCACGGCGGGATGCCATACCTGTCTCCTCCCTCCTTTCTCTCATTCCACTGTCCACCAGAAACACGGGCAGAGCAGAGACATGCTTTGAGCTCACAGGGCTTTGGACACAATGCAGGAGTGACTAACTGAGCTTCTGGCAACAATCTATGTGAATCCCTTTTCTGCCCAGGTATAGCTTTCTTGCTGTCTTTGAAAATAACCAATGCGTGTCCTACATTCAAGGTCAAAGCTGGGGAAGCCTTGCTGGCTTTGGCTGGAAACTTTTTAGGGGCCCCAAATCAATGATTAGGAAAGAGGGTCGCACACTCTCTGCAGCGACCAAAGGCAAGGGACTAAGGGAAGTGGTGAGGAGACTCCTTCAGTACTCAGGGCCCAAAACTCCTTCCCGCTCCTGCATGCAAGAGCTCAAACACTCAGCTACCTCCTTTCAATAATTCAATAATTCAGACCGTTTCTCCTCAACGGAATCAACTTCCCACTGGCCCTTCAGGCGCCTTTTCCTTGGAGTAAGGCATCCTCTTCATGCAGTGATTCGGAGTTATCACTGCACTTGGGTGCGTCCTCTGTCTTTTGCTTCAGGTACCTCCACTGCCAGCTCTGAAGAGCTGGGTCTACAAGAGGACAGACACACTGAAGATTCTGACTGCCTTCACTAGGTGCGGTGAAGCTGCTGGGTCTCCTGTCCCAACTCCACCCAGGAGCCCTGCCCAAGAAGAGACAACAGATTTCCTCAGCCACTTCTGAAGATGCCTCTTTTGTCCCCTGGGGAGAGGTGCTCCTCCCCCAGAGTCCTCTAGGCCCTGCTTCTTTCCCCTCCGTCCCTGCTATGGTTCAGAGCCTGGTCCAGCCACTTCAGACTTGTATGCCCTGGTTGCCCAGTGTCTGGAACAATTGGTGCAGGGGCAACTCAAGTCTCCGCCCAGCTCAGAGTTTCAGGGACCCCCACGCACGGAGAAGGAAGCTCCCTAAGGAGGCTGGTAGCCTGGCTGGAGAAGGAGGCAGAAGTTATCAACCAAAAGCTGGCATCTGACCTGGCTCTGCAACGTAAATTGGCTCTCCTGGCAGCAGGCTCTTTCGCCCGCCTTATGAAACTCTTCTCTAGCAGGGAAGGTAGCTCCTCCCCGAACTGCTCCAGTCCCTCGATGCCATGCTCAGGGGCCTCCAACGCCATCCCCAGATCCTCTGGCACGCCTATCACTAGCCATGGAGCTAAGCCGATCGATGTGTGACTGGACTTGGGGGTTCTCTAGCCAACCTCACGTTAAGCACGTACACAGCTTCGTGCCCTGGATCCAGGCCCATTGGGGCTGGGTAGGCATCCTGGCCACCTCACTGTGGACTTGAACTTGCCCTTGGACTGAGCATTTCCTCGGAATTGGCTGCAGGTGACTGAAGTATGACGACACACATACTTCAGGGCTGTAGGGTGTAGGGTGGTGATTGCCCTAAATTTTTTTTTTTTTTTTGCCAAAAAGACTGTTTAGAAATGGGGGTGGGGGGAAGCGGTGCTTGTACTGGATTCCAAGGAAGGTAAGAGGCACACCAACCAAACACAAAATGGATCTCGTCTTTAGGCTTGAACCAAGAAACCAACAAAACATACTTAGTAAGCCAGATATATTGTACATGCCAGTATTTGCACCACTCAGGAGGCTGAGGCAGGAGGATTGTGAGTTCTGGCCACATCGATAATTCAAAGCCAGCCTGAGCTATATAGTGGGACCTTGTGGGGGCGAAAATCTTCATATTGTAAGAGTCGTTATAGGTAATTGTTGCCTATATAGCCTGCCATTTTGTGTGTTGCTAATGTTACAAAGAAACTGTCTCATTTGCTGGTACTGCTGGTACTAGGATCTTCTGGGCCTTGGTGTTCTTGGAAACCAATCACAACAGCAGTCAGTTAGAACGGCTTCATATAGTTAGCCACAGAAGCCTGGAGCAGAACCAACCCCCCAGCCCCACTTCCTGCACCTGTGTTGTATAAGCTTTTGTGGTATTTGCTTTATAAGCTGCCCCTGAGATGGACCCCAACATAACACAGACACCTGCATCAACATAAGAACCTATTTGGAGTAAAGCATCCATTTTGAAGAGGGGTTGAATAAAGTTTAAGTTCCCAAGATCTCCTTGGGAGTACTCCTACTTGGAAAAACAAAAATCATGTACGTGGGTAACTGACACTGGTTGGCAAGTTAAACAGGAATGTTAGACAAGGCAAGTCCCCCACCCCACCACTGAATACCCCAACCAAAGGGAGCAGGATAAATAAACAACAAAGACATGTCCCTAAGGAAGTCCCTATCCCTAAATCCTGATTGGTGGAATAACTTGGCACAGATGTTTGTAGATTTCAGGCTTAAACGCTCTATAGGATTCCGGCTGTGCGTCTCAGTTCAGCTCCTGAGTCTACATGGACTACATCCCTGATTGATCAATCAGTCTTGGGATGTGCAGTCAATAAACCAATAAGCCCTGTTTGACAGAGATGAGTGTCCGAGTGGTTTGTGCAGTGATTTCCAGACCCCGACATGTTGTACATGCTAGTATTTGCACCACTCAGGAGGCTGAGGCAGGGGGATTGTGAGCTCTGGCCAGCCTGAGCTATACAGTGCGACCTTGTAGTGGCTTACTGGTGCCCCTAAAGACTATGATGGAAGCTGGTGGGACGGCTCAGACTAAACACCCCTGCTAACCCTGCCCACCCCAGAGTTTGACCCCTGGAACCCACATGGTGAAAGGAAAGAACAGACTCCTGTCCTCTGACCTCCTCAGCAAGCTGTGGCAATCACACCCATTCCTATGTTAGACACCCTCCCCAGATTAATCTTAAAAACAACACAGTCAGGCATAGTGGCACGGGCCTTTAGTTCCAGCACTCAGGAAGCAGAGGCAGAAAGATCTCTAGGCGTTCCAGGCCAGCCTGGGCTACACAGTGAGGACCTATCTTGAAAAAAAACGAATAAAACCAGACCGAGCAGCCAGGCGGCGATGGCGCACACCTTTGATTTCAGCAAAATGGGAGGCAGAGGCAGGTAGATCTCTGAATTCAAAGCCAGCCTGGTCTGCAGAGTAAGTTCCAGGACAACCAGGGCTACACAGAGAAACCCTGTCTCAAAAACAAAACAAAACAACAACAACAGCACACACACACAAACACACACACACCACACAATACACACACACCACACAACACATACAACACACACACAACATACAACACACATAACACACATACAATACACAACACACGCAACACACATACAACACACACCCCACACATACACATCACACACACACACACACACACACACACACACACACACAAACCGCAAACCATCATAGGCTCTGCCCCTTGCCCACCAAACACTTCTTCATTCTGTTGACTTCTGTGTCTGAGGAAGTCAGGCTTTAATGCTGACCTGCTGGGTCAAGCCTTGTCCTTGTCTTGCCTTTTCCTTCAAGTGCCCACTGCATGCCTCAGATTCCTTACCTCAGATTCCTTACCTGTGCCTCAGATGAGGTCACAGTGTTGAAGGGGTGGTGAAGGCCGACAGGAACTGACACTGTGAACAAGACTAAGCGTGTTCCGGGCTTTAGGGAACCGAAGCTCTGGCTACTGCTACAGGGGTAATCATTTTTGAAGGGGGATGTTGTATGATTTGTTTTAACTTTCTATTTGTCTGAGCAGATCTGGACCCTAGCATTTTAGGGTGTCTTGGGGTGTTCCTGTATCGTTTTGGTTGTTTTGCTACAAGGCCTTGAAATATATGAACTGCAAATCACTTTTGGGGGGAGGGGGAATGGGCCATCACTATGTAGCCCAAGACTTGAACTTTGGGTAAGTCCTCTGCCTTAGCATCCTGAATACTACCACACCTGTGTGTGTGTGTGTGTGTGTGTGTGTGTGTGTGTGTGTGTGTTGTGTGTGTTGTTGTTGTTGTTGTTGTTGTTATTGTTTGTGATAAAAGTCTTACTGTGCAGCTGTGAGAGTTAGCAATAATCAATTTGATACAGAATCTTCGGAGAGGAATTGCCTCTGAGTCAGATTTGCCAGCAGGCCTGTGTGATGGATTGTCTGTGAATGCTGATTGATGTAGGAGGAACCGCCCGCCCCACTGTGGGCAGGCCCATCTCTAGGCAGAAGGTCCGGGGTTATAAGGAGGCAGACTGAGCAGAGCTGAGCTGGGCTGGAGAGAAGCATTTCTCATAGTTTCTTCTTCGAGTTCCTGCCCAGACTTCCTCAGCGACAGACTGTGGCCTGCCAGCGTGAGCTGACGCTCCGTCCTCCCTCAGTTGCTTTGTATTAAGAGTTCATCACAGCACCAGACAGGAAATGAGAGCAGTACCACAGGCTGTCTCAGACCAAACGCCAGCAGCCTCACTTTACGGAGGCTTCTTTAACATGGCTCACATCCCTCAGGATTCACCGTTTGAAGGGTACAGCTTGGATTTTTTAGCACATCCATGGAGTGGCTAACTGTACCTACAGCAAAGTTTGGCACCATTGTCATTCAGGACACGGTTAGAGAGGTTCCAGGGGACTATTCTGAACCTGCTTATGGCTTCCCTTTGACAAAAATATCTACCGTGGAGACTGCTGCCTTTCCACTGCTCCACCAGGGTGGGTAACAGGGAGCCCTGAGGTGTCACTGGCACCATAAGGCACCAGCTGGCCCAGCTTCTGACGCTGCATTTACTGCAGTCACGTGAAATGTATCTTTAGACAGTGGCGCCCACAGGCCTCACTGTGGTCCTCTCAGATCAATGCTAACCTGTCAGTTTAATGTCCTCCTTCCTCTTCCAGAGGGAGGAACACTGGGTGTGTATTACAGCTGGGGTGAAGGCTGCTACCAGGTCCGAGAAGGATTTTGTTAGGGACAAAAGACAGCAAAGGACACGAGGATAGTCTGTGTGTCAGGCTCAGCCACACAGAGCTGAACTGTGGCAGGTAGGAAAGGACGGGTGAGCTCCCCAGCACTCCTCACAGCCTGGTGAGGCATAACAAGGTCTGTCAAACCTTTAGGGGGGCACAACTGAGCTGGCCCACCCTGCCTCCTGAGCGCTGGCCTCATACCCTTGTCTGTACAGCATGCTCGTAGATGACCTACATCACCCCTACCACGCAGCCAGCACACAGTAGGTAGGAAGTGAAAGAACCTTGGGGAATGCCACCCATAGGGCAACTCCAGCTCAGAGAGCACCTGACCCTGCACCAAGAGAAAGGGAAAGGCCTGTGGAAGGGGAAGCATGAGGCAAGCAACATGGCAGGGGCTTCCCAGCTGTAGGGAGAAGAGACTCTGGTAGCAGAGGGAAAGAACAGAGTTCCCAGGCTGGCAACCCCAGGTTCCTCTCAGGCCATGTATTCTAGGCCCTGCTCATCTGTGGGCCTGGCCTGCTGGGATTCCTTTCTCCAGCTACATCACCTCCAATCCTTTGCCCTGTTGGTTCCTTTACTTAGGATGTTCAATGACTGCCTTCTTGGCGTTGGTTAGGCCAGAGCTGTATGTGCTTGGAGGGTCCCTCCCTGATCTTTCTAATGCAGTCTCTTCATTCCTCTTGGATGGAGATGACACTATATGACTCATTTATTCATGCCCCTCCCCTTTGGAATGGCAGCCATGGTGGCTGGAGTCTGTCTCCACGACCTGATAGCTGGGTAGAGATTTAATTGGGGCCAGGCTGTGTCTGGGCTGGGTTTATTAGGGTCCCTCAGGCACTGCATGGCAGGGCAGGTCACCGTCCAGGAGGGAATTTGATGTTTGCTGCAATGTATTCTTGCGTCCACACTCGGCTGTCCTGAGCTCCCAGGTTAACCTGGTTCCTGCTTGGGGACCTCTCTGGGCAGGAGACACAGGAGGGGTGAGCTGTTTGATGGCAGGAGGCTAGAGGTAAAGCTGTAGAGCCAGAGCCAGGGTCTACAAACGGTTAGGGCCCATGTCCTGTCCTAGCCGCAGACACGGACTCTGGGTGTGCTCATTTACTTATCCGATGCTCGAAACCCTGGCTGCCTCAGTAGTTCTCCAAGAACCTTCCAGAGGTCCAACAGTCCAGGCACACACAGGAGGGGCTGGCTTTCCCTCTACACCTGGCCTTCATGAGAGTGATCAGGCCAGATTATTAAACACCAACCAGTTACTACTCAGCACGGACTCTGGACACCATGGAGGCAGGTAACCAGCCTCTGCCTCTGAGACTGAGGCTTAGCGGGTCCTGGTTCTTCTTCTATTCCCCTGTCTGTCTGCCTGCTGGCCCCTGTGCATCCATTTGCCTATTATAAACATGTGCCGAACTCACGGGTTCCTGATCCTTAGAGGTTCCAGAGCCCTGGGGACCACAGGGTAGGTAAGGCTTGGCTAGACACAGGACGTGGGGAAAGGCAGGATGCGGGCAGGACGTGGCGTGCTCCCAGGGCGAGGCTTGAACGGAAGGGAGACGTTAGGAGAGGGAAGACAGCATCGGAGGCCTAGAAATGGCTCAGACAAAGGTTGGGAGGGTGGAAAAGACCTGTTAGAGGAGGCACGGCTGTAGAGGGATGGGACGGGGACATCAAGGCAGATGGTGCTGTGGGGCTGAACTCTGTGGCTTCAATAGACTGAGGAAGACCTGGAGACCTAGGGCCAAACCTCTTCCAGCTGCTCGCTCGTCTCCCTCTGGAACAGAGCGGTAGTGGAACAGGCTCAGAGGAAGCCAGGGCAACGCCAGAAACTCTAAGGTGGGCGTCAGGAGCATCGCTCCACACAAGGCTGTTTTACTTTCCTGTGTGCTGTATGACTATGGTCATGTGTGTGCACATGCATGTGGAGACCTGAAGTCAACATGGGCTATCACTCTCCACCTTGTTTTGGGGGACAGGATCTCTCACTAAAACAGAACCTTGCCAGTTCAGGAAGACTAGCTAGGCCATGAGCCCCAGGGATCCTTGTGTCTCTGCCACCACAGGTGGATTTCCACAGGTGACACACACTTCCCTGGCTATGTTCTCACCCCTCCACAGCCTGTACTGCCGTTACAGGTAGCATCCAGGCGAGGCTCTAAGCCAGTCTGCCAGCATCCTAAGCCCATGCTACACATGGGAAGACAAAGGCTCAGAAAAACTGTGCCAGATCTATGTCTTGCAGGACCCACGCGGGCAGGCGGCCTCAGGCACAGGCAGCTCCTTGAGATTTTCAGAGCCTCTAAGGGTGCAGAGGGCAGGGGCAGCAGGGGAGCAGCAGCAGCAGCAGGGGAGCAGCAGGGGAGCAGCAGCAGGAGAGCAGCAGCAGCAGCAGGGGAGCAGCAGCAGGGGAGCAGCAGCAGCAGCAGCAGCAGTGGGACCCGTTCTAGCACTTCACACACAGTCTGGTGATTTCGCCTAGCCGGCCAGATGAAGCAGGCAGCTCGGTGACCCCATCCGGCTAACACACAGACACCTGGTTGTCCATCACCTGGGCAAACAAGCAGCCAGGAACCTAGCAGAGGTAGAGCATGGGGCCTTTGCGTAGGGGAAGGAGGGTCTCGCTAGAGTGCCACGTCCCAGGAATTACCACCGCTTGCCTCATGAGCGCCTAGGCCAGCAGGAAAGCTCGGCCTTTATTCCACACACCATTTCACTTCTGGAAGCTTCCTTTTGTCTGAGATCAGATCTGCCAGACTCCGAACCCCAGGACCCTGTCCCCACCCTTGTCCCCCAAACCGGCCTAGAGCTACTGCTGGCATGTGCTGCCCCACCCTTTAGTGTCTGCTCTTCCTAGTTTGGCTGTTTTCCAGTAATTTTCCTTAATTATTTGATTTCCTGTTATTTTATGACTTCACACATTTTCCTATACCTATATACACTACGGACTTATAACATGAACTATCTTTAGTTGTAGCATATATACTTGACACATTAAACACATGATAATGTATTCCAGCACATATTAATATCATGTATTTTACTGTATAATGACAAGGAGAGCTCTCAGACCCCACCATTAGAACAGAAATCCTGGCTTGCCGTTCCTCTGCAGTTAGTAGCTTTCAGCGTCTACTTGTTCATGGATGCCATCTACATACCTCAGTTGCTTCTTGGGGAGAGCACAGAGCCATCGTGAGGGTGGGACATGGGTGCCAAACACCAGCTTCTATTACTCTAGCTCAATGTAGTGTGTCTTTATCTATTTCAAATGATCCATTAAAATCCAAAACCCAGGGCTGGAGAGATGGCTCAGTGGTTAGAGCACTGACTGCTCTTCCAGAGGTCCTGAGTTCAACTCCCAGAATCCACATGGTGGCTCACAACCATCTGTAATGGGATCTGATGCCCTCTTCTGGTGTGTCTGAAGACAGCTACAGTGTATTCATATACAATAAAATAAATAAATAAATAGGGGTTGGGGATTTAGCTCAGTGGTAGAGCGCTTGCCTAGCAAGTGCAAGGCCCTGGGTTTGGTCCCCAGCTCCAAAATCAATCAATCAATCAATCTATCTTTTTTTAAAAAAATCCAAAATCCAGCAACTACTAAGTGGTTTAGAGACACTTCCACTCTTCGAAAAAACCTGAGTCTGGTGGTTGGCAGCCACCTGTCACCTCGGTGCCAGGAAATCTGACGCCCTCTTCTGGCCTCCTTGGGCACTTGCACACATGTGGTGTATGCATGTGAACATGTACTCAGACATACACAGACATACAGATACACACACACGCGCGCACACACACACACACACATACACACACACGAGCATTCACACATCTGCCTACACAAATAAAATAAAAATATTTTGTAAAATACAATATATGGGGTCATCAAGATGACCAGGGGAGCTTTAGGAGGCCACATGCTGCCAAACCTAGTGAGGTGACTTCTACCCCAGGGACCCACACGGTAGAAAGAGAAAACCAACTCCCACCAAGCTGTCCTCTGCCCTTCACATGCAGAGAACAGTACCTGCTTGCCTCCCCAGCATGCAAAAATAAATAAAGTTTAAAAATATATATGTTTTAAAGAGAAAAACGGACCTTTGAGATGGTTCAGTACTGAGGTCTGTCTCGTCTCAGACCTCTTGCCCCCAGCATGGGTTTAGGCTCTCACCACTGTGCCCAGCTCTCAGGAGCTTGCTGGCTTTCACACTCGGGCTCTCCTGTTTGTGCAGCAGACACTGGTCAAGCCGTCTCCTGGCCTCCTCAATTGTCTTTGATGGTGGGACCAGACCCCAGGGCTTTATGTGTGTTAAATGCCCATTCCACACTGAGCTACGCCTTGATATTTTGAATGAGAGTTTACATTCTTTCTCATACTATATTTTTTCTAAAGCTGCCCAAACAATACCATAGACCGGTTGGCTTAATCAATAGAAAATTATTTTCTCCAGCCTTATGGGATGGAAGTTCAAAGCTGAGGTGTGTGTAAGACTCCAGCTTCAGAGAGAGGTTCTGTCTCTAAAAGGAAGGTGGAAAGCAATGGAAAAAGACACAGAGTCTCAATTTAGGGTCTTCACATGTGTGTGCCCACACACACACACACACACACACACACACACACACATACACACACACAAAACATATACACAAATGATTTTTATGTTGTTTCCATGTATTGAACAGGTTACATCTGTTCTTTCATTTTTTTTATTTTTTAAATATTTACTTATTTCATGTATATGCATACACTGTCTCTTCACACACACCAGAAGAGGGGCATTGGATCCCATCACAGATGGTTGTGAGCCACCATGTGGTTGCTGGGATTTGAACTCAGGTCCTCTGGAAGGGCTGTCAGTGCTCTAACCACTGAGCCATCTCTCCAACACATCTTCCCCCTTCCCTCTGTTCTTTCCTCCTCTTTTCCTTTAGACAAAGTCTTATTCCGCAGCTCAGGATGGTCCAGAACTCTCAATCCTCCTGGCCTCCCGACAGATGACAGATGTGGGCTAGGCTGCTAGGCAAGCCACACTTCTCCTGCTCCCTCAGCCATGGTTCTGGACTACGGGGAACAAATGCAGGGCAAAGAGCCTTTTGTGAAAAACATGGGACTACTGGCTGCATTGGCAGTGCAGCCTGTCAGTAGGGGCCTGCCCAGCACGCACAAAACTCTGGTTCCACTCATGTCCAATATCATGGAAACTGGGCCTGCAGTACAAGCCTGTTGTCTCAGCACTTGAGCAAGGAGGAAAGTAACGAATACATGTTTTAACATTCAGTGACTTTTCCCCTGTAAGTAGACTCATTTTTAAAGGAATGAGTGTTGAGTGTGCTACTATCAAAAATGAGAAAGTAACATCTGGCTCATAAGACAAAAGGAACTGAGGCATAAATGCTTAGGAAACAACACCTGTAGTTCAGAGTGTCTGCCTGAGGTGGGCCGGCAAACCTTCTCTCTGGATGTAAGGGGCAGAACCCGCAACAGATAAAACAGTGAAGCTAGCTATTCAGCAGCCAGTGATGCCTGCCCTCTTTGGAGGAGAAGGGGAAACTCCCCTCATTCCACCTAGCCTCGTTCTGCAGAATTCACCAGTGGTTCTCCTCTCCCTGGCCAGGAAACTCCCTGTGGACAACTAAGTTTCACTTCACTTTCAGGCCTAAGCCTCTCCTGGGAATTCCTGCCTAGGCTCCACCTCCTAATTGCTGGCTGTGCGGGAAGGCCCCACAGCAGGGTGTCTCCCCTGAGGCTAGTTGAGGCTTCTCTACGCCCAGACCCAGCAAGCCTCTTCTTGTCCCATTGCCTCTGGCATTCTGGGGGAAGTGGGCACAGGGCCAGGATGGCCCACAACAGGCCCAGCTGGGCCCCAGCGAGTCCTTACTTATCCTTCTTGTTAATGAAAAGCTGAGAACCTCCAGCCAGTCCACTGGGAAGACTCTGGGCCAGATGTCACCATGGAGAAAGAAGGGGCTCAGAGACAGGAAATGGGTTGCCAGAGGCAAGGGAGACATCCTGCCTGCTTGTCAGGGAAAGCAGGCTCCTGGCTACCAGTGCAGGGCTCCAAGCTGCCTGTATGGCTCAACCACAGGCAAGATGCGGGCAGCCTCTGCCACCTTCAGTAGCTGACTTACCCACTGACTGCTCCAAGTGTGCTTGCCACATTATCAACCCCTCCTGGGAGCTCATAAGAAAAGCAGAATCTCAGCCAGAGGGTGCAGGAAGCAGAGGCAGGCAGATCTCTGTGAGTTTGAGGACAGCCGGGTCTACAGAGTGAGTTCCAGAACAGCCATGGCTACACAGAGAGACCCTGTCTCACAAAGCCAAAAACAAATAAAACAACAACAAAAAGTGGAATCCCGGGTTCAAAGCAGTTATTGCACTGTGACACTCTCTCTTGGGTGACTTTGAGGCATGGACCTGTTTGTGCCCCAGTGTCCTCAGCTGTACAATAGAGGCTGAGTTTGAGAATATGCAGTGCTTAGTAAAGTAATCAACTCATGCTGAGTGCTAGACAGGGCCTCATACAGCCTAGGCTGGCCTCAAACTCAGCAGGTAGCTAAGGAAGACTCCTGAGTTCCTGGTTCTCCTGCCTCTACCTCCTAAATACCGGGATTACAGGTGTGTGCTGCTGTGTCCTCTTTCTGCAGTCCTGGGCATGAAACCCGGTCTTCGTGCCTGCTAGGCAAGCGTTCTACTAGCCTGGCACTTTTCAAATTTCCTGTCTATTTTGTTACCATGAGTGAGGTTACCCATGTGGGCTCCTGCCAGCCACTGGCCTCTCCTCCGCCATCTCCAGCAGTGGGATGCATGAGACCCACCATGAAGCCGAGGAAGCTGCAGCTCGGAGAGGTGAAGTCACTGGCCCGAGATCCAAATGAGGTGGTCTGAGTCTTCTCTAAACTTACCCGTTAGTAAGTAACCAGTGAGCTGGTAGGAGTCCTTCCCCTGTTACTTGATGGGTTCCCAATTCTATGAGGTCTGTTTGCTGTTGACCCCGTTTTTCAGACGAGGAAAAGTGAGACACAGAAGTCTTGCAGTAGGCAAGGCTAGATTGAAGTAGGGAGACCAACTCATTTCTGTGCTGTGTTCGCACCTCTTACCACGTCCTCCCCTCGGTCACATATCCCTGCTCCCGTTTATCTCCCTGTCAACCCCAGTTCTACAGTTCAGAACCTCCCTCTTCCAGGTCTAGACCACTAATGAGCTCTTGGCCACCTGAGGCCAAAATCACAGATGCTGGACTGGCTTTGGGGAAGAACCTGCTTCCTTCCAGCCTGCACTTCCAGCCGTGGTTCAGGTGGTTCATGGGGCAGGAGCTCCAAAGCCAGCGATGGGCAGATCTGTGAACAGCAGCTGCTGTTCTGGTCTGTGGGGCAGCTGGTCCAGAGCCCTGCTTCGTTCTGCCTCTCTACACCAAACCCAGCTCACCTCAGCCTGGTCCTTCAGCAGCAGAGACAACCCTGCCATCCTATTACTCATTACTCATTCGTTATATCTTATAAAGAGCCTACTGTGTACTGCCTGTTCTGTAGACTCGTCAGTGGATGGCTCCGTCTTAGTCCTGAAACAGGGACCAAAAGCTAATGAAATGCCCTTAGAAAATATCATTTCTCAATGGACATGAGAGTCCATTGACTTGGGAAAGAGGCCTCCAGAGCAAGATGAAAGCAGAGGGATTTAAGATAAAAGAAATGACATGGGCCAAAGAGGAGAGGTATAAAAGAGCTTGGTGCCTTGGATAGAGGGGAAACCCCTCAGCAGAGCTGACATGAAGTGAGGGGGTTCCCATACCTCAGCTTTTGTGCAGGACCTTAAGAAAGTTAGCAGTCCCTCACCTCCCAGCTCCCAAGGAGATATCCCAGCCATATCTACCCCAAGATGTACCGTCTTGACTTCTCGCGTGTATTGGGCCCCAGAGGTCTTAAAACTCTTGGGAGTTCTGGTCTTAAAACTCTTGGGAGTTCTTGGTGGCCGTCATGGGGTGCTTGTCCTCTCACTGGACTCTTTTTGGGAGCAGTCAGTACACCAGTTAGCACCTCTGTGTTCCTAGCCAGTTGTGTCTGGCTTCAAATTCTACCTCCACGAGAGCACATGGGAGTATTTAAATCCTTTGGAGTGTTGAGTTCCTCATGTCAAATGGGATGATACGTTTTTATTTGGCGTTATTCTGATGTGCTGAGTGGACTGAACAGAGTACAGCACTTGGTGAAGGTTTAATTAAGGGGTTGCACCCCAAGTCCGCAGCCCTGGGGACAGGGACCTGGTTTGTCTGGCTTGTGGCTCAAGGGCGCTGCAAGATACAGGATAGGTGCAGATGGGTGAGTGGCTGGAAGGATGATAATGGAATTTTAAAAAAGAAGAAAGAAAGAGAGAGAGGGAGGGAGGGAGGGAAGAAGGAAGGAAGGAAGGAAGGAAGGAAGGAAGGAAGGAAGGAAGGAAGGAAGGAAGGAAGGAAAAGAGAAAAGGAAAAAGGCCAGCTCCCTTCCAAAGTAGAGTCATTCATCTCTACCGGTGCCTGCCACCTGCGGGCGGTGTAGCACACCCTTACCTGCCGCCGTGAGCCTCAGTTTTCCCTCTGTCGTTGGGTTGGGACACCCCTCGAAGAAAGAGGACACCACAGCCGGCACCCAATAAGCGCTCAAGGAAGCCCGGCCGCCCGCCCTCCCTGCCCCAGCTCGAGGAGCCGCCTGCCGCGCAACACTACCCACCCCCTTGCTTACACCCCCTCTGCCTACTGTGTGCCTCCCGGCCCCAAGCGCACGTGACTCCATCCATCCCGCCCCACCCCGCCCCACCGTCCCAGCGCGATCTCCAGTTGGCCGCACCGGAGCGCCCCGCCCCCAACTAGGGCGGAGCCTAAGCGCCTCGCCCCCTGCTGATCCGGCTCTGGCGTCTGGCGAGGGCTCCGCGGCCCGACCCGGCTGGCGCGCGGGCGGAGCCGGGGCGGCAGAGCTGCTGCTGGCTGATTGCACCGGACTGCGGGCCGCGACATGGTGAGCAGGGATGGGCAGAGCAGGCGGGTAGGGTGAAGGGACGCTCCGGATGGTCCGGGGTGCGGCGCTGGCGGGTCGGCGCGACGAATGCCACGCGCGGGCGGGGGCTCTTTGTCCTCCGCCGCGCGATTGGGACAAAGGAGGCGGCGGGGGGCGGAGGCTGCTTGGCTGGGCATCTGCTCCTCTCCGCGACCGGTTCTACGTCCTGCGCGAATCCTCCGGGCTGCCCGGAACACTCACTCCGCATTGACGGGGTTCCTGGCAGCGCCCCAGCGTGGTCAAAATGGGATCGAGGGGAACCAGGGGCCTAAGGGAAATCTGGTGCTCATTTCATCGGTGGAGAAACTGAGGCTGAGCCGCAGCGTTTGGTCTCAGGTCGGGTCGGCAGTAATTGCGTGGCGTGAACTTGACTGGGTCTTCGGGAGCCCCTTCCCTCCCCCCAAAAAAACCTAACTGGGGTTAGGCGGACTTGATTTGTCTCTTCAGCTGTCGTTTCCTCCGCAGCTGTCACCCCCTGAACAGGCCCCTGCTTCCCTAGCGCCTCGCCTTGCTCTTTCGGTAGAGTGGGAGAGACGCGGCGTCGCCTGGCACCGCGCCTGCACGCCGCCCGCGCTCTGCACGCGGGAGCTGCTGGGGCGCTTGTCATTAGTGTCTAGTTCTCTCGGCCCAGGTCACCTAGACTAGCTCCTAAGGAGGGGGTCAAACACCGACTTACTGCGCTCAGTTTCCAGGAGAGAGGAGACAGGACAGGTATAGGACGTTTTAGAATCAGGTTTGAAATCGATTGTTTAGGATCGGGGCTGCCCGGATATCTGCACCTCCACTTTTAAATTGTGTGACCTTGGGCTGTTTACTTAACTTCTCTAAGCTACAGATTATTTGTCAAGTAGGAAGAGTAGTCTCGGGTTGTTTTGAGGCAGAAATTTTGGAGAGATCCACATGAGATGTTGAGCTCCAAAGTGTGGCACCAAGGAACTTTTTCAGCGTCTACTATTATATCACTGCCAGAGTTGCATGGCCAGATGGGACCCTGACGATTAGAAGCAGGACTCAGGCTTGGACTATGAGATTGCAGGTCACCCCGGGCAGTCCCCAAACTTCTCGGTCTTAGTTTGCTCTCCTGGCATAAGAACTGGGAGCAGGGTGGCATCTGGAGCAGGTTTCTCTTCTAGAAGGGGAGGGAGGAGACAATGGCTACAGCCATGCTAGATGTCCCCTTCCCTTCCCTGTTGCTGTTGGTCCTCTTTTTAAGGCCTTGGATGGCAGAAGCCCTCGGCAGTGGTGCCTTTGGGGTTTGACCAAGTGAAACCTGGGGCAGGAAATACTAATGGCCTGGGGTCCCCTGAAGAGGAATCTTGGAAGGTGGCTCTGCTGGAGAAGGGAGCAGTGCAGGAAGCCCTTGGGTGTCCTGAAGGCAGGACAGTGTTCCTGACTCCCTTGGAGGCCCGGGAGATGGACACTTCCGGTGGAGTGTCAGAGTGGTGCCCAGCTGGGTACAGTAGTCCTGGTGCTGAGTTAAGTGAAGAGCAAGCAGAGGGTGTCCCCAGAGAAGAGGCTATTTGTGACATTGGGTCCAGGCCAGGCTCTGTGCCTTGGAGTACAAGGGGTCACAGAGAAAAAGGGAGGTCATTAAGAACAGCTTGCTGTGGGGTGAGAGAGGGGACTTGGCCCGCCCTGTTGTCTTCTGGGTGGGGTGAAGGGTTACTTTTGGGATTCCATGAAGAGGTAGGAGTAAAAGACCCCTTACCAAGGAAGACCTAAAGGAGAGTGTGAATTTTAAGAGATCCCTGCCCAGAGGTCTCACTGTGTGTCATTTTGAGACCAGTGTATCCTAGCGCCAGTTACCCATCACTCTGGGCCTTGAGAAACCAGGCCCAACAATTCTCAGCCATTGCAGCCTGGAGTGGCTATGGAGTGCCCAGGCACATGTTGAAAGCTGTCACTGTAGCTGCTTCCAACAAGGGACATGGTATGTGCCTCAGTTTCCTCATCTGCGGAATGGGATGGTCAAGACAAGTAGAGAGGAGATAAGGACGTGATGGCATAGCTCTGAGGTGGTCCTGGAACCTGGGTTATGTTATGTCTGACCCATGAGCCTTGGTGAATGAAATGGGGTGGTCAGTGTGTATGCAGAGGGTTGTACAAGCCAGATGCAGGGCATCCCAGTATCCTCTGGGTTCTGCTTCTCTGTTGCCACCTTCCTTGCCCCAAGCATAAGAGTTACCTTAGTTTTCAAGCTGTGGGTTACAACTCTTTTGGGTGTGGAACAACAGTTTCATAAGGGGTCACTTAAGACCATAGAGAAAACAGATATTTACATTGTGATTCGTAACTGTAGCAAAATTACAGTTACAGAGTAGCAAGAAAAACATGTTATGGTTGGGGGTGACCACAACATGAGGAACTGTATTAAAGGGTCGGAGCATTAAGGTTGAGAACCACTGAGTTCTGTTCTGAGAGGGCTCAGACCTGCCGTGCTCTCCTGTCATGCCTTGCCCCTGTCCTGAACTTACATCCTCATTTCCCTGAGGCTGCTTCCTGCCAGGCATGGGGACCTGTGCTTAGGCATCTGGGAGGAGCCTGGCCTTAGGGAGCTGGCTCAGGGATAGGTCCTCTGGTTGACCCTATGTGAGCCAGGTCACTTTTCTCATCATCACATACCTGGGCGTGGAATACTCAGTCTTTATTGAGTACCTATGTGAGGTAGAGCATAGCTGTGAACTTGAGGACAGTGACCTTTCCTTAGACTCTCTGGAGGACAGCCAGGATAACACCGTAAACTAGAACTGCAGAGAGCTGAGGGCCTTAGGAATAGGAAAGATGGGGGCAGGTAGGGGGTGCCGGCCAGCGTGAGAAGAGGCAGCATCTGAGAAAGTGCCCAGTTTAGTACTAAGGACGGAGGCAACCACAGGGCAGTTCATGAGGTATGAGTGGTAGCCAGGGCTTGCAGGGGATGCTGGGGCAGCCTCAGGAGCCCTCCCTTCTGAGGCCACCGTGTCTGGCCCAGAGTTGGATTTTTTTTAGATCACTTCTCAGGAAACGCTTGCTAAATGAAGAGAAAAAAAGAAAGAAAGAAAGAAAGAAAGAAAGAAAGAAAGAAAGAAAGAAAGAAAGAAAGAAAGAAAGAAAGGAAGAAAGAAAGAAAGAAAAGAAACAAGAAGCCCATTAGGGCTATGTGGTGGCCACAGAGCAGGCATGCCTGGTGGGTCACAAGTCATTAATTATGCTTAGAAGCGAGCGGTATATGCTGGGCTCTATCCACCTCCAGGCCTGGGGTGGGCATGAGTTTGAGGTCATGCCTGCTCTCCTGGGGTCTCTCTCGGCTTGAGTTGCCTGTGCCTCAGTTTCTTCATTAGTTACAGGACAGCTGTTTCCCTCAGATCATGGTGCCATTGTTTAATTTCCCATTTCCCATCCCGGAACCACCCCAGACCCCAAACACAGACTTCCCTTTCTGAATTGCTACTGCCTTGCCTTCCGGTCCAGCCCACAGGAGGACATGCAGGTGGAGGCAGAGTGGGTGTCCTGTGTGGTCTGGCTGTGTGGGTTTGTGGGAACTGATGGATCTAGCAGAGCTCTCTTGGGACCCGCAGCTCTGGGAATGGAGGAAAGCCAGGCAGCCAAGCCAGGGGAGGGAGCTTCCCTGGCCTTTTGGTTGGAGAGACTTCCTTCCTGAAGCTGGTGTAAACTAGGTCAGAGTTTCTTCCTCCACCTCCACGTGGGTGCCATTTGGGGCCAGGCTACTCTGCATTAAAGTTTTGGGAACTATCCTATACCTTGAAGGGTACAGAGCAGAGTTTCTGGACTGTGCCAAGTATAGCCAGGGGCACGGTTGAACCCACTCAAGACCTAGTGATCAAAGGTCAGGGAATGGAGCACCCTGGGCAGAAGGAACTAGGGGTCAGAGGACATTGGAAAGCACATGGCTGGAGAGCAGTGAGCGGGAATGGGAAGCACTTGGGTACATTTCCTGTACTCTGATTGCAGGAGTGGACAGGGAACCAGATGAGAAGGACCCAGGCAGCTCAGACCCTGGAGACTGTGAAGGTTGAGAATCAGAGGGTGCTCCCCTCAATCCCCGCCTGGAGCTTCCTTGCAGACCAGCACATGTGGCGAGGATGGTATTCCCTGGTCATAGGGCCTTGTTTCTGGACACTCTGGGGCATTGATTGGCTGCCTGTGACCTTTAGGCAGACCTGACCCCTGGTAGCCTTGATGGTTGAGTGAGAGTCATTTCTAAGGAGATTATTACTCAAGGATGTGGCAGGTCCCATCATGTTTGGAGTGTGAATCTTACAGTGCCATCTACCTGGGTGATGTGAATGGCAAGACAGTGACATTTAAGGCTTCCTCAGTGTAGGTCGTGCCTGGCCTGTGCAGGACATGCCCATGGGGTCTTCATCCCTCTCACTACTCTGGTGTCCACTTCTGATGGGCACTAGTAAGGAAGTGTGAGGGCCGGAAGAGAAGCTGCTGGCTTCAGCACCTGGGAGGACACAGTAGCGAAGCCCCGGCTGACTCCTTGGGGCTGTGGCTGGCTGGGCTCTAGGGTACAGCTCTAGGACGGCTGGAGGCCCGGTTCTCCATGCCTTGTGTGCATCCCACAGCCTCCCTCCCCTTTACCGCTCACAACCTTGGCTGAGGATGAGGGCTGGGCGGTGACATGGAGTTGCCTGATGATGGAACAGCTCAGCTTTCCATGTCCTGGCATCACTCCCTCAGCATGCCTGAGCCCAGCTGGCACTCACGCCGCTGCCACTCTAACAGGGTGATGCACCAGGTTCTCCCCCCTGCCTTCAGAGGCCTAGCAGTGCTGTTCCCCCGTGGTGAATGCTCTCCCCTGCCAGTGTGGCCTCCTTGCAGTTCACCTGCTCTCCCAGCTAACATCACAGCACCTGAGCCCTCGTGCTCCTGATGTAATCATAGCTGGACTGACAATTGAGAGTGTTGATCCCTTGGTAATTTGGCTTCTATACTAGATGGTATTCTGCAGACAGAAGGAGCTAGCTCCCCTACCCCTCCTGCCTTCCCTGAAGTTTCCCCAGTACCTATGTCTTCCACGACCTGTTTGTCTGCCCTACAGCCATAGGCTTCTTGAAAACTGGTGTCTTCACAGCTCCATGGGGCAAAGCTGTCTGCTGTTGTGATTTTCCCCCTAGGTTCTAGAAGCTCAGACCCTGGAGACCCTGAAGGTTGAGGCTTTCTTGTTACCTGGTCCTCCCACAGGAGCTGATGCTGTTTGTCTGCTTCTGGATCCTTCCTCTCTAGCCTCCTGCACCAGTCCTGGATACACACTGGTGGCTCATGCCTGTGGTACTCAGGCTCAGAAGGCTAAGGCTTGAACATCATGAGTTTGAGATAATCTGGGCTGTAGAGTGAGCCTCTGTCTCAAAGACAAACAAAAAACAATGTATACCTTCAACAGAACCAGTGGCCAGTCGTCTTACAGCCTCTGCCTCAATTGCTATGGTGCCCGTTTCCTTTTCCATCAGAGGGGCTTGCTGACATGAAGCACCTGGGTGTCAGAAGTATCTGGGGGAGGTAGGCTGGGTAAACATCTGGGCAGACACAATGGAAAGCCAATCCCAGGGTTGTCACTGGGGTGAGGGCAGGACTGGTTGAGCTTAAGATCTTAAAAACAGACCCAGCAAGGGGCAACTAGGCAGCTGAGTCCCTACAGAGCGCCTTGCCCCTCCTATAGTCTTCTCTCCTGGCTTTGTCTTTCAGGACTGTCCTGTGCAGCCCGAATCCCGGCCTCGTTGAGCCAGGCACACCAAGAGCTTTCCACCGAAGAAGCCCCTCCAAGCACTGACCATGTCTATTATGGACCACAGCCCCACGACTGGGGTAGTCACAGTCATTGTCATCCTCATCGCCATAGCTGCCCTGGGGGCCTTGATCCTCGGCTGCTGGTGCTACCTGCGGCTGCAGCGCATCAGCCAGTCAGAGGATGAGGAGAGCATCGTGGGCGATGGCGAGACAAAGGAGCCCTTTCTACTGGTGCAGTATTCTGCCAAGGGGCCATGTGTGGAAAGAAAGGCCAAATTGATGACCGCCAACAGCCCGGAAGTGCATGGCTGAGCTGGGCTGCGAAGGCCATGGTTCTGTTTGCAGCCAGCCCAGAAGCACTGAGAGGGCAGAAGCAGACATGTTGCTATGTGAGAGGGGTTGACACTTGCTGGCATGGTCTCCTTGGGCTTTGACATCGCATGCACTGACTCCAGGTCCCAGCTCTTCTGGCCTCCTCCTCAGCCTCCTGGTGGGCTGTCCATTGCAGGCAGTGGGCAGGCCTGACCCTGCTGGGGTTCATGGCCTCTCAGCGCTTTCTTTACTTGAATGTTTTAGCTGAGCCTGTTCTTGATGGAGCTACTACTGTAACGCGTGAACTAACCAACCTGTGAACTGTAAATAGGCCCAGAAGCACGTGTTTAAGCCTTTTTGCCAATTTTTAAAAAACACCAGATGGATGGACTGGCTTGATAATGACTGTACTCATGTGAGCTGAGGTATGATCATGGAGGGTCTTCGACTGGTCAGGCCCCAGGTGCCCTTGGCAGGGTGCACTGAGGTCTTAGCAATGCATACGGAAAGGAGGTGAAAGGTGAAACTGGGGTGCTTCAACTTGCTTAGCAATGGAGGAAAACCGCACCTCTCCCTTTCTTTACTTCAGCTTTGTTATATAGCAGTGTGTAGATTTGGCAGTTACTGCGAGGAAGCTGTTATGCGTGCTTGGAAGCCTATGAAGGACATCTCGAGAGTCCCGAGGGTTGCCAGGCAGCTTAGCAGAGCAGTCTCTTGCCCTTTGGTTTTGAGCATGCCCAGTACAGCCCTTCAACACAGGCTTTGCAGAAAACTGCTCTGGTCCTCTGGAAACACCAGAGCCCGTGGTAGCTACTTGAAGTCTGAAACCCAGTTGGCCCAGGAAGGCAAGGTTTTGTTTTTGTATTTAATATTTTCTGCACTGGAATGAGGGTTGGGGGTAGGGGTGGCTTCTCCCCCACCCCCACCCCCACCTTTTCACAAGTGAGCTTCCTTTTCTTCTCCCATGGGTATTGGGTTTCACTTTGATCCTTGGGGCTTTGTAGACAGAGCTCCCTGTCCCAGCTCTCAAGGTACTGTGTGCCACAGAAGGTCCTTTCTAGTGTGCACACGATCACTTACGACAGAGTCACCAGGAGTCCAAGTTCAGGGCCCAGATCTCACTGGTAAGGGAGCCAGCAGCATGCCTCCAGGCTATTTCTGATGTCTATAAGCTTGCTCAGATGTTAACCCACCACCACAATACGCATTCTAAACTATTACGAGTAAACCTGACTGTGCTGGCGCCCTTGGTGATGAGTAGGTGGCTAGCTAGCCCTGGCAGCAGAGAGCTTCAGGCTAGTCTGGGGACAGCTTTAAAAAGCATGTAAACCTAATCCATTTTCTGGAACCCCAAGGGAGGAGCTGTAGGGAACACTTCTTTTTAGCAGTGTATACCAATATGTGGACAGGGGAGGCAGATGCTAAGAAACAGTGTAAGGTAAGGAAGGACAGCTAAAAAGGCCATTTGTGAAGGTAGGAACAAGACAGCTCAGGCGGGCAGCTCCGGCAGAAACAGCTGAAGAAAGACTCTTGGGCACTGGTGAGATAGCTAAGTCACACAAGAGGTAGGCAAGGACGGACTGGCCACAGCAGGGGCTGCTAAGGCTGGCTTGGATGTGTTAGACCTGGGAGCAGTGACTCTGTAGTTCTAGGAGGGGAACAGAAGGTTTCAAAGGATCTGCCCTGGAGTTGGCTGAGGCTGAAGGCTCTGACCCATTCCCGCCCCACACCCACCTTTCTACCTCTGCTTCTTGCAGCCAGCAGCCTAAACACTGCTGACCCTTTCCTCCACCATCCACTGACCTCTGCACCGAAGTTTGAGCATGTGCATCACTGCACGATACAGGCTGCAGCTGGTATTCTGCTGATGAAGTCTGTTTTTCAGACATCATCACATTCTTATCATTTACACTTTGGGGGAGCTTCCTATCACACACCCCCCCCCGCCCTCGTTGCCAGGGGGTCTTTCAAGTTTGAGTTAGTCCATACAGAGGGGCATGAGTGAGTAAGTTCAGGCTGTGGGGCACTGGGGGGTCCCAGGGGGGAGAATAAGCACCTATGGAACTATTGAACAACCATGCAAGTCTTCCCTGCCCTTGGTTCACTAGCTACCTTTTCAAGTGTGCAGCGGAGCCACACGCTGCAATGGTTAGTGAGTCACGACTTCCCTTCACATTCTTCCCAGTAGTGTAACTGTTGTGGTCAGGTCTTCCGATGAGCAAGAGGCTAGCCTTTCATCCTGGGGAGCATGCAGGAACTCCGAGGCTAAGCCACTGAAGCGAGGACTGACATTTCTAGATATATGTTCAAGCGGACCGTGCTACTGTTGTGTCTCAAAGCTACCAGTTTGTGCAATAAGTGGAAGGGATGACATTCCTGATCAATAAATGCTGAATGACATTCAAGTTCATTTTGTAGACCACTGAGAAAATCTTTATTTACAATAAATTTCAATAAAATTTGCATAACTATATTCCCAATGTACAGTTCTCACCTCTGGTTCCTTCATCTCATTCCAAAGTTAGTCTGTCCTGTTCTCAGGCTTCCTCTCTGAAGCCAAAGTGGAGCTGGCGCTAGAGGGTGGAGGGGTGTCACCAGGTAACTGGGTTGCACCCATGGGCTTGGAGTGGTTGGGGTGAGCCTTCCCCAGAGGTGTTGGCTCCTTAGCATCACCCTGGCGCTCCAGCTCCCTCTCCATAGTTGCCACAAGGACCTTGAGCCATGTGTGCTCAGGGAGGGGGGTCTCCGAGGCACTGGCCAGCTCCTGGAGCTCTCGAGCCTTCTTCAAATACAGAGCCTGCAGTTTCTGGCTGTGGCGCCTGAGTAGCCTGTGCTGTTGCTCCAGGGTCCGCTGCCGGCGAAGCAGGCGGTGCCCATCCCTGCGGGCACTAAAGAGCCGGCCCTCTACCTGCTCCTGTGTACGGCGGAGGCTGCTCATCTCAGACCGCAGCTTCTGCATTGCATTCTCCACGTGAGAGATGTGTTCACGCTGCAGGACGGCCTCGCTCTGGGCACATTCTTGGGTAGGAGGGCTGGTGGTAAGGCCCTGGGGGGCAGAGGCAGGGTCTGAATGATGCAGAATGAACCGCAGCAGATTCGGGAGGGTGATGGGGAGGTCTCCAGGGTATTTCACACTAAGGTCCTTTCTGGAGAGGAAGGGAAAGTCAAAAGTGAGGGTCTCAATAGGCACAATGCAGAGACAAATGGGACTGGATGTCAGACTGGCCTTTCTGACTAAGAAAAGATGTTGGTTTCTTGCTGAAAGGAAGGCAGTGCTGCCAGGGCAAGTGGTTCTTTGTGGAGTTGAGGAGCCCCACAGACTTGCACTGCAGTTAAGAAAATCTGAATAAAGTGTTTATCTGTTCCTAAGGACAGAGCTGTTTCTGTACTCAACTTTCAGAGAGATAAGCATGCTCGGGCCTAAGCCCCAAGCCAGTGCATCAGGGAGGGGGAAGAATGTTGTTGCTCTGTGAGCTACACAAGCTGGTGAACACAGTCCTGGGACAGAGCTGTCCTTGGTTACCACGGCTGTTAACAGTGATCAGTAAAACGGAAAGTACACACAAATCAAACCAGCAACAGTGCACACTTACTGTACAGTGTCTACAGCACAAAGTGTTCTTGACTGTACTCCAGCCAGGGGACACTGGGCTCACACCCGGGCAGTGCTACTGACCAATGTACCAACCAAAGGACTAAGATGAATCACAGCTACTCAACCTGACAGCACAGGATTGACAATGGTGACGTTAAAAGGGGTTCCTACATCCTCCATGCTCTAATTCAGGAAGGTCCTTTTCAGACCTTGCCGTCTAATTGTTAGCCTCTTACATTTCTCTCACAGGTGTGGTGCAGAGGCAATCTAGCCACCATAACTCAAAACACTTCTTTCTATAGTCCTCCCTTAGGCTAGTCAACAGATGGAATCCAGACCCTCAGGAAAGAACAGAGCTGACAGGATCCCAAAGGCAGCACCCATGCTGCCCTGCTCAGTGACACATATTCTCAGACAAATGGCTTGAGCTCTGTAAAATGGGATGGGCGTGTCATGTGCCTCATAGGGCTGTTGCAAGGGTTAAATGAGTTGAGTGTTGAACATTAGCTTTTTCAGAATTGTTAAACCTTATGGCATCATGCATAATCTCTCAAGCAGGAAGACTGCAGTTTGAAGCAGGCCTGGGCTATACAGTGAGGCTGTCTCAAAAAAGAAAAAAAAATTGCATTGTTCCTTAATAAACCAACCAAGGTGGGGCGGAGAGATGGCTCAGTGGTTAAGATTGTGGGCTGCTGGGGCTGGGGATTTAGCTCAGTGGTAGAGCGCTTGCCTAGCAAGCCCAAGGCCCTGGGTTCAGTCCCCAGCTCCGAAAAAAAGAAAAAAGAAAAAAAAAAGATTGTGGGCTGCTTTTTACAGAGGACCTGGGTTCAATTACCAGCACCCACATAGTGGCTCACAACTGTCTAAAATGTCAGCCCCAGGGGATTTAATGCCCTTTTCTGGCCTCCGAGGACGCTGTAACATGCTGCACAGATACAGGCAGGTAAAACACCCATATATTTAGACATAAATACTTTTTTTAAAATTAGAAAGGCTTTCATGTTAGCACACACCTTAATCTCAGCATCAGGGAGGCAGAGACAGGTGGATCTCTATCAATCTGAGGCTAAGCCTGGTCTACAGAGCAACTGTGAAGCCAGCCAAGGCTGCTTAGAGAAGCCCTATCTCAAAAAACCAAAATAAAATTAAACAAAATTAAAAATGGAACGAGGAATGCATTAACTGAAAACTTGTATAACCTTTTCACACACGAATCCAGAAGCCAAACACCTGAACATGACAGAACATGTTTCATTAATAGATAACACTCTTCCTATCAAAAATCACAAGAGATAGATATGCCAAAATGTACATGGTGACCCACACTGGTAACTCCAGCACTCAAGGCAAGAGGAAAACCAGCAGTTTGAAGCTTGCCCAGACTATATTGTGAGATCCTACCTCACAACAAAAAAGAAATAAAGTTATATACCCCTTTATGCAATGTTTGGAAGGGAGAGCCTCCAGATAGCCTTTTACAATTTTTAAACTTCCATGTAACAGAAAACAGGAAGGACTTCAGAGTTTACATGTAGGCTGTGTCTACCAATTATCTGATGAGTGCTCGCCAACAAAAGAGAGCAAAGCACTCAGAATGCGTGCAGAGTGGACTACTGGGCCTGTCACTCTATCAAGCAGCAAAGGCCTGACTTCTAGGGCCAAGTAGAGGTGCAGCTTTCCTTCAGAAGAACTGCGAGAGCTCAGAGTGTCCTGGAAGCCTTACAGAGTGACACTGGTCAACGGACGCTCTCTGAAGTTTGGGGTGATGCTGTAGTCCCCTAGAATGCTCTCAAACCTTCTATTTACTTTTGGTCATGCTTTGGTTTTGGAGACAGGCCGCTTTCTATAGCTTTGGCTAGCCTGGAACATATGTAAACCAGGCTGGCCTCAAATAAAGATCCAAATGCCTCTGCCTCTTGAGTATTCATTCAGATTAAAGCTTTGTACCACCATACTCACCCCACACCTTTAGTAAAAGAAAATTTTAGTTATTTTTTTCAAGTTAACGTTTTTCTGTATAGCCCCGGCCATCCTGGAGCTTGCCGTGTAGACCAGGCTGGCCAAAAACCTCAAGAGATCTGCCTGCTTCTGCTTCCCAAGTACTGGGATTAAAGTTGTGTGCCAACACCACCCACCACATACATTTCATTTTATTTATTTTTTTAAGATCAAAATACTGGATTTGTTTGTTTGTAGACAGGGTTTTTCTGTGTAGCCTTGGCTGTCCTGGAACTAGCTCTGTAGATCAGGCTGTCCTCAAACTCAGAGATCCAACTGCTTCTTCATTCTGAGTCCTGGGATTAAAGGCCAGGTCATGGACACGGTTTTTATTATTATTATTTTTTTTTATGTTTAAAAAAGTAGCTAGGACACAGGATATCTATAAACTGCTTCCAAAAAGAAGTTCTTTGAATTTAGGAATAGTGGCTGCCATCATTAATCTCAGCACCCAGAGGGTTAAGGTCATCCTGGGTTACCCAGAGAGTTCTAGACCAGCTTAAGATTCAATGTAAGACTCTTGTCTTGGAAAACAGCTCCCCCCCAACCCCGACCCCAAAAAAGGTCGTTGTTCTGAAAACACAGTGCTAGTTAGAGTTCCCCAGAAGCGGTGGTGTTCTTCTGGGGGTAGCATTGGAGCATCCTCTGGCCCAGAGTTAGGTGGAGGTGTCTGTAGCTTGCAGTGTCCTCTAAGTAGGGCATTGACTGCTGGTTTGGGGGGACTGGCTCTAAGAGCTCTCTATGCAAGAAGGAGGTGGTCTGCACCCCAGCCTTCTCTCCTCCCACTTTTGATGAGGAGAGGTAAGACCAGAGCAAAAAGAGACTAGGCATAGACAGGCTGTTCTGTGGGCAGAAGGCAGGACTCTTCCCAAGATTTTAGTCCTCTATGACTGCAGTGGGGCCCAGTCAGTGCATACAGTTAGCAGGGATGTAGACAGCATACAAGCAGCGTCTTCCAATGCTCGCAGCCCTCACACCTCAGAAGCAGCCATGTCAACAACACCTTAGTGTTCTTTCTCAGCACATCTCCACTTTGTGCACAGAATTTGCATTTTCCACAGCACACATACAACTTTCACTAAAAATAGCAGGAACAGGTGAACGTGAAAACAGTCTTATTACATGTGATCCCACAGTGGTTTCATTTCCTCTTCTGTGAGCCTTTGGACTTGATAGTTGATAGTCATGAACCACTTTCAGCTCTTAGACGCTGCCTCGTGACCCCCTCAGTCCTCACTCAGATGACTGCTTCCTGCTGGGCCGGCACTGATCTCTGTCACCATCTGTCTCCTTTTACTTATTTTTTATACGGGCAGTGAATAGTCACATTCTACCTTCTGGGTAAGCTTCTGGTAATGCTCTCTGGACCACTAAGCACTTGTGCCCGTTTTTAGGAAGTGAGGAAAATCTCACTGTAAAGCAGCAGACTCTGATTTAAACTCTGTTTAACAGACATGGACAGTCTTCTGCTCTTTAGTATCAACGGACAAAGGAGGGCTGCAGGGACCTAAAGTTTTCACTTTTTTGTTTGTTGGTTTTGTTTTGTGACACAGGGTTTCACTTTATAATTCCTGCTAGCTTTCAACTCAAAGAGCTCCACCTGCCTCTGCCTCCCAAGCTGGAATTAAAGGTGTTTGTCACCACACCTGGCCTGCACCCAGCCTTTTACTATACAAGAGAGCTGCAGAAGGGATGCTGGCCATGGACGTTCCTGTGGTGCGCCTGCCCGGCAGGTGTCTGTCCTGGCATACAGATACTCATCAGTCCACTTGCTCCCAAAGTCCTGCAAAGGCTCTAACTTTAATATCATTACAATGCATGCCCAGCTGTGTCACACACAGATGGACTTGCTGGTGTTAGTGTCCACGATTTCTCATTATATGGCAGTTTAAATATGTCTTAGAGAGTTCGTTGTGGCAGAGCCAGCCGTGGAGTGGATCGAGTCACTCTGTTTTTAGTGTGTGAGCTGACAAGCCCCTGCTACCTACCACAGGAAGTACTCTAGCTCACAGTCTCTGAGATAAAGGGCAAAAACAGAGACAATGAGTGACTCAACATAGTCCAAGGAAACCCTCTGGCAGAGAAGCCAGAGAAGCACCGCAGTGCTGCAGTGACCTTTAAGTGCCAAGGACCAGTCCTCCTGAAAGGACCCTGCATTTCCCACACACCCACAAGGGGTGTGAGTGGTTCCCACGTAGATCTCTTCTGTACCCAAAGGGAAGCTGTCTGTGAATGACAAGGGAGGCAGCATCCAGCTTGTCTGGCTTTAGAGTAAAGAGTTCATTTCCTTCTTTGTGGAAATGTTTGGGTCTACACTCATAACCAAACCCAACCCTCCTTGCTAATGTCCCATCCCTGTTTGCTGGAGTTTTTAGCACAGCTGGGTGACAGACTGTATACATGCAGAGATAGGTCTCTACGAATGGAGCAGAGGTTAGGGAATGCCAGTGCCCCTCGAGTGAGAGGGACACATGGGTAACAGCAGGATTCACCCCACACAAACGTGAGGACTTTCCTGTCAATTATCCTTATAGGTTCACACAGGCTGTCTAGTTCCCAGGGATGTACTTGGTAGGTTGAGGTGAAGGCTTGCCTGGTCTACATAATGAGTTCTAGAATAGCCAGAGCTACATAGTGAGGCCCTATCTCAAAAAACAAAAATAATAAATATAACACATGACATTCCAACACTAAAGCTATTCCACTCTGTATCTCTAATGGCACTATTTTAACAATAGCTTAGAACATAATGAATGATTTACAATGGAAGCTCATTTCATCTTCAGCCCTTAACAGGAGCCCTACCTACACAATATTGAAAACAAAACCCCAGCCTTACCTATTGCAGGGAAAAAACAAAACGGTAGGAAGACGGTCAACCATGAATTCCCAAGGAAGATCATTCTGAGACACATCGATCCTGAGAGAGGCAAAGGGAAAATGACTGGTAAGCAGTGACTGGCCAGATGTGAGAGTGATCTGGCTGCAATATCTGTCACCCCATTGATTCGGCTGATCTGGCTAGCGAGGCAAGTATCCCCTTCCTCTCTCAGCGCTCCATGTGCGTTCCTCCCAAAGCTGTGTGCTTGGTCGAAAAGGGCGAGCTTCCCTGAATAGAGGAGGAGCAGTCTTCAAGGGTATATGAGTAGCTGCACTCCCCGGCTAGAACCTCCAGGCAAGCTCTAGAAGTGATTGGCCAAACAAGCCCAAAACCTGAAGAACTTGGGAGTGTTTCTATGGCCCAGACTAGAACCAGCCTTAGTGCAGGTGCAAGTCAGGCACCTACACTTTAAGAACACGTCACCGTGTACCCTGGGTAACAGAAGATTCTGAAGCTAAGAATCAATTCCCCAATCACCTCAATGAAAGAGTCCTTCATGTCCTCATCAGGACCTGGTGAGTATTTAATCTATGCATTCGTTCTAGCAAAGGAAAGCTACTGAGCACAGCACACACAACAGGTCTCTTTGACTGTATAGTCAATAAATCCAGATGAAGGCCAAGATCAATGTGCTGTCTTAACAAAGTGCCAATTCTCCCCTCGGCTCTTCCCACCACGGGGCCTTGCTGCTGCAGCATCTCTAGTGCCAGAATGACTGGCATGTGCCACCAAGGACAGGAGATTAATTTACCTATGTAAAAATGGTGTCTGTTAAGCCACCCACCCTGTGACTAATTACTAGGAGAGCACAGTACAACTGCTCTGGTGAATGAACTCCCTCCAGCAGCAGGCACTGGGCTGGGCAGATGATGAGGATCACATGTGCTGACCCCACAGAGGGCTGATGGCATCCTTTAAGGGGGCGATATTCATGATCAGTGCACAAGGAAGATGAAGGTGCCTGGACCTATTAATTTGACAGGGTTTTTCAAAAGGTGTAAGTGGTATGGGATGATCAGGCAGTATAAACCAGTATAAACCAGTGTTATGTATTTGCCCAAACTGCCACATGGCCAAGGAATGTGGATGAGGTGTGTGATGGTTTGTGTATGCTTCGACTGGGGCATGGCACCATTAGTTGTGGCACTGTGGGCGTGGGCTTTAAGACCCCCATCCAAGCTGCCTGGGAGTCAGTCTTCTAGCAGCTTCCAGATGAAGATGTAGAACTCAGCTCCTCCTGCACCATGCCTGCCTGGATGCTGCCATGCTCCTGCCTTGATGATAATGGACTGAACCTCTGAACCTGTAAGCCAGCCCCAATTAAATGTTGTCCTTTATAAGGACATGGTGTCTGTTCACAGCAGTAAAACCCTAACTAAGACAAGGTGGTAGAGTGCTTGCTTAGCATAATTTATAGCGACGCCCTCCTTAAAGCAGGCATGGTGGCACACACCTATAATTTCAGCACTTGACAAAACCAAGAGGACTGCAAGTTCAAGGTCATCTTTGTCTTCATAGTTATTTGGAGGCCAGCCTGAGATCCAGGATACTTTCATAAAGACATACAGAAAACTCTAAAATTGGCACAACCAAATGCAAGCTTTTTCTTCACATCTTTTTTTTTTTTAAGTATAGAATAGTGTTTCTTTAGGGCATGAGGGGAGAGAGTTGAGAGAGAGGGAGGGAGGGAGGGAGGGAGAGAGAGAGAGAGAGAGAGAGAGAGAGAGAGAGAGAGAGCTCGAGCTAGAGAGTGAGAGGAGTAGAGGCTGGCCATGAGCACGTGGAGAGAGGGGGAAGGGGGAACAAGTAGGAGCAAGAAGGAGAGGGCAAGAGCAAGAGAGCAAGCCCTCCACATCTTTTAACAAAATGGCAAGTCTTGCCTCTGCCAAGTGGTACTGGCCACCATCCTTTATAGTTGAATGTGTTTTCCCTCCAAATGTGTACTTCAATGAAGAGTCCACTGTGAAGTGAGAGCCTTTAAAACCCACAGGGACTGCACCCAGCCGCAAGGCTGCTCCCCAGGATCCTCTCAGTGTGGCTTATGAGCTGACACAGCAGGAGTCACATAGCTCCTACTCTACCCTTCTCCATTCATTCAGGGAAGTACTGATATAGGGAGGGACAGAAATGTCCCCTATGCCAACATCACTGATACAGGCATTTCCGGTTGCTGTATCAGAGATCTGCCTGCCTCTGTCTCCCTAGTGCTAGGACTAAAGGCGTGTGGTACCATCTGCACATTTATGCAGAGTTTAGATTAAGGCAGGGCATTGTGTATGCCAGACAGCACTCTATGCCCTCACACTACCACAGCTCCAGCCCCCTTTAAATGCGGTGAGTCTACAGTATCAACACTGAGTTTGAGTACCAGCCCCGAATTTACATGTTGCACAACTCTGGACAAGTTGCCTAAGGTTTCTGTGTCTTTAATCAAAAGAAAGCAACGGACTCAGCAGTTTCACTCGCCTAGCGTTCTGAGGTTAAGTATATGTACGTAACGATCTCTTAGCACTTCTCCAAAGTGCCCCTAATCATTGCTAAGAATAAGTAGCAGGCAGCAAGTGACATATAAATACACACGCTCACGACTACCTTTTAAAGATTCTTTTATAAGTTATGGCTGAGGATACAGCTAAGCATGAGTTCCTAGGTTTAATCCTGCCACTAAGAAAGAAAGAAGCAAGCAGTCAGGCAAGCAAGCACTCACATCAAGCACGTGGTCTTCACCACACGTACTTCTAGTGGATATGAATCACCTTTTATTATCTTTTCATTGGAAAGATTTTATCTCTGTCTTCTGCTTTTTCCCCACGGTCTGGTCTAACTGTTCACTTAATGATCTGGATGTAAGGGCTTGGTAAAGTGCTTACTAGATAAGCTATTGCTATTGCTCATGGTTGCTGACCAGACTGAAGCCTTCTGTAGATGCAGTACTGCAGCTGCAGGACACAGAAGCCAAGCTGCAAAGGAAGTGGAAGGTCACAGGACCTAAGAGCCATCAGGCAGCTAGGAAGGAAAAGGCACAGCTTGCGTGCACAAGACAAGATGTGGCCCACAGGCACGTCAGTGGCATGACTATTTCCTGACTGGATTTGAGGCCTGCTCTATAACTCAAAAAGTCCATCAAAACTCATCAAAGACCATGGCCATAGAGGTCAAAGGCCCCAGTGGAGAGCTTACTAGTGTTGAATGTACAAACGCTGTGTGAATATTTCTCCTTACTCAATGCTGTGTGAATATTTCTGCTTACTCCACAGGCAGATGCTGCTCTCAGCTTTTATTAGAGAAGCTTCTTTCTGTAGCCAACGGTGCAGAGTGAAGGAACTCGGGGAGATGGAAAAGTTTAAGAACTGATGACTGGGGGAGGGATCTGAAATGCTCTACTCTGAGCATGACATAGCCATTGCATTCATGAACTCACAGCATTTACTCAGGAACAGGGGAAGGGCTCATGATCTAACCCCCTGGAGAGTCACTCCCTATGACAGATGTTGAGGGAGGGAAGCACTCAACTCCAATAGTTCGGCCACTGGTATGTTCCCTAGCTCTAGCGTATAGCTTCACATGCATAAGTGTGTGAGTGACGCTGATTACAACAGCAGTATGACATGAATCAGGAAGTGAGCGACTTACAGTAAGAAGGTTAAAAGGCACAGGGGTGGAAAAAGGTGTGCACGGAGTGTACTCAGAGGTGCACATATAAAACTGCTGAGGAGCTGGGTATGATTGTACAGACCTTCACTCACAGCACACAAGATACAGAGGGAGGTGGATCTGAGTTCAAGCTCAGTGTGGTTTTACATAGTGAGTTCCAGGCCAGCCAGGACTACATAGTAGATAGACCCCGTCTCAAAACAAAACAAAACAAAGCAAACATCTCCCACCTACCCAACTGCCAAAGAATATGTGTAATGAAACTGATGTTTGAAGGCAGGCATGGTGGCTTACACCTGTAACCCTAGCACTTGGTAGACTGAGGCAGAAGGACTGCCAAGAGTTAAAGGTCACTCTGGGCTGCACAGTAAGCTCAAGCCAACCTGAACCAGAGGGAGAGTCTGCCTCAAAACAAAGGATTTAAAATGTGTTTAACAAAAGCCCACATAAAGCAACCATGGTCATAACTGGACACATGGTTATTAACCAAGTCTCCCTCTTGATTTCACTAAGGAATCCCAGGGCTGGATTGCAATTCTGGGAAATCCCTTTCCCAAGATGTCTCAGCAGCAGACCTTGACCTGTTTTCTCTGTATTCCAGACAGCAATAAGCATTTTTACGATCATTATCGTCCAGCTCACCTAGCCTGGGCTAGCTGGCAGAGAGGATTAAGAGCAGCACAGCCCGTGACGCTCAAGACTGGTGTGCTTACCTGGCCACAGTAAATGTGTCTTCTGGCAGAAGCCGAGCTAGCTGGATGAAGATGTGATTGAGAGACGGGCAAAAGCCACACCACTGTGTGTAATAGAGCAGCAGAACGTCCTGTGGGAAGGGGAGACAAGAGTTACTCACAGCTGTTTCCTGCTGTGCTGGGAATCTCAAAGACATCGTCAACCTGACTGCTTGTGCAGAAATCATGGTGGGATTTTTATCTTAGTTATAACTGTGTTTTTCTTTATGGTCTTTGGACAACTAGAAAAGCACCATGCAATCTGCTCATGTTGCACCACTAAACTAATAATCTGCATGTCAAAACCAGACTGTTTCCCCTCAGATAGCCCCCGCTGTAGGAATTAAGAGATAGCAGTGGGCTTGACTTTTGTCCCTCTCTGGCATTCCTAAACCTGTTCCTGTAGTGATCAGGAATGCATGCAGGGAAGGCTACATGCAGGGAAGGCTGCATGCAGGGAAGGCTGCATGCAGGGAAGGCTGCATGCAGGGAAGGCTGCATGCAGGGAGGGCCTCACGGTGCTCCCATCCTGTACCTGTTTCCGAAGGGTTACTTCCCAGAAGGTGTCAGTTGTCACTTCAGTGATTAAATGCTGAGTTGGAAACTGAGCAGAATCACTTCCAGTGAGATGCCTTTTCAAGGGGCTGTAGAGAACACTGAAGTTTTGAATAAAAGACTCTAAAAGTAAAGAGAAAATGAGGTCAGCTTTGCTCTAGGTACAAGCAGAATAGCTTGCCTACTTTAAATTTCAAATACTTCAAAATTGAAATGATTTTCCATGTCAACATTTTTATTATTGTTTCAAGACAGGGTCTTACTTTATAGTTCTGGCTGATTTAGAACTTGCTATGTAGACCAGGCTGGCCTTGAACTCAGAGATCTACTTGCCTCTTGAGTAATAGGATCAAAGGCCTGTGTCTCCATATTTATGTTTTTTGTTTGTTTTTTAATCATTTCAACTAAGCGGACCCTACCACAAAGGCCCAGGGTACCAACAGGCCTGACTTTGGCAGCAGTAACTCAAAGGATAGTCCTTTACTAACTAAACAGTGTGTGAGTGGGGTGTTCAATACACTGTGAGGATTCAATCCTGCTCTCTTCCACAGGGACTACCGCAGACACGCACCGCGAGAACACACAGTGGCACACAGCACACCCTCTGCAAGTAGCAGCCTTGGATGCTAAGCCCTCTAAGTGTCACTACAAGCACAGTGCAGTACAATGTGAAGTGTTTAGTGCTCATTAATCTGAGACCAAAGGGCTTTTTGTTTCCTTTATTAAAGTTCTTCAAGTTTCTTTTTTAAAAAAGCTAACAAAAACAAACAATTATACATGGTGGGAAATATATAAATAAACCTGTAAGTAATCAAAGTCCTAACATGCCAACAGTCTCACCCTTTCCACCAATGCCACATCTCAGAGCCCTCTGCCTCAGCGAGGCAGCACTAGTCTATAAACTTCCTTCTCGCTTCCAACTCCCTCCAATGGAGGTCTTGACAGAGTGACTCGCTCTGTAGAAGCAGGAGGAAGAGAGTGCCATGAACACTAAAGACACGTCTTTATCATAGCTCAGCAACGCTTTGTGGGCTACAGTTTTGGACTGTGAAACCATGATTTCCCAGCATGAATGAAGCCTAAATTCTGAACCACTCCCAAATCTGCTACAAAATACAGAACAGAGAAAATAGCTGAGCCAGAGTTGATACAAAAGATGAAATGAAACCTGAAGAGGGCTTCTTTCAGAAAACCTGGGAAGTCAAAGTAGTGTTATGAGCTTCTCTGAGCTGAGCATTACTCACAGAATCCAGAGAACCCAATCACCACTTGCTTTAGAACTTACATGTTCATTTGGGTGTGGTGGTGCACACGCGCACACCTTTAATTCTAGTGCTTGGGAGGCAGAGGCAGGAGGATCTCTGAGTCTGAGGCCAGCTTGGTCTACACTGTGAGTTCTAGGACAGCCAAAGCTATGTAGACAAACCCTGTTTCAAAGGAGGGCAAAAGCTAAATAACAATAACAAAGAAACATAGCTGGGAGCTGTGGAGAGATGGCTGCTCTCTCAGAGGACCTGGGTTCAGTTTTCAGCATCCACAAGGTAGCTCACAATTGCTTGTTCCAGGAGATTCAATACCTCTTCTGGCTTCTCTGGGTACCACACATACATACAGGCAAAATATCATATACATAAAAAAATAACATAAAAACTTAAACCACATGCTTGGGGAGATGGAGAAATGGCTTAAGAGCACTGACTGCTTTTCCAGAGGACCCAGGTCTGATTCCTAGCACCCACATAGTGGCTCAGAGCCTCCTGTGGCTTCAGACTCTGCAGGTACAGCACACATGTGGTATACAGACATACATGCAGCAAAACTTTCATGCACATAAAAAAATAAACATCAAAATAAAATACACGGTTGTTTCACTTTAAGAAAGACGAATATCCCAACATATCATAAATTGGGAGTGACTGACTGTACTCCATAAAGTGCCTGACCACAGGTCTGCGTTGAGCATCAAAGAGCTCTTGTGATTATAATATGTAATGTGACACAGAATAACCAACATTTCGTGAGTCCTTTATAAAGGTGGCTAATGGGAATGCTCCACAAGAACAGGCGAAAGGACTAGTACTTAAGGAGCTGTGCTCGCACTGCCTTCAGTCTCTAAACTTAGAACTCAAGGTCCTCTCACTACTGCACTCCTCCCTCCTCCACTTGGCAAGCATGGGCTCTTCCTGCTTCTCCAGTGATGCTGAACTAATGAGGCTTTTGAATTTAGTTTCTTGTGCTGCATGTCAGGAACTTCGGCAAAGTCCGGGAACAGCATGAGTCCGTTTGCTGCTGCCAAGCCCTGGGAGTCAGCTCTGGGCTGCTTTCCCACAGTGCAAAGGCTTAGGTCACCTCACATGCTTGCTACTGCAACCTGCTCTCAACGCTCGTGCATGGCCATGTAGCACTGGGGGTTAAGATGGGCGTCTTCAACATCCTATAAAAGTCCAGCACAACAACTGGGGCCTGGCGGCCCTGAGACTCGTACATTCACCCCGTGGAACAGGAGTGAGCAAGACAATCTAGGTTCAACTGTGGCTGTTACTGGCCCTGCTTGTCAGCCCCTGCACGTCCCACTAGAAAGGCTCTCACCACTTGTCTGGCATGGGAACCAGGTTCCTCGTGATTAATATTTGCTCAGCTTTAGAAATGTGACAGAAGTTGCCAGTCTTAGACTCTTAGCCCCTACAAGTTAGCTGACAAACTGAACCAAAATCTGACAGGCAGAAGCTTCTGCTCTATTTCCTGGACAAACTAGTTTCTTTTCAAACTGACCAACCAACAGATAAAGACAATTTTTGATCAGTTGTCTAAAGACTAAAAATGAGCTATGAAGCTGGCGTCATCCCCATGATCAGGAATAAGACCATCAATGCAAATTACAGCTCTTAAGCTAACAAGCGCTTACTATGCGGAGGGAGCAAACCACCTACAGTACCTAGAGTGAGCTTCACGAGGGCTTGTTTGGGGTCCAGGATATAGTGAGATTCTTCTTTCACATCGACAATTGTGGCAAACTCCTTCACAGGAGCAGAGCTTGGGGCACCCAGTCTCTCTGCATATAACCAAAATAAATTGGAATCCAAAAGGTAGATGTTCAGGGTCTTGTTGGTTCTGCAGCTCAGGCCTGTGAAGGCTGTGCTAGAGAGGCCCACTTCAGGAAAGCGGTACCTGTTCTCCTCAATGTGAGGAATGGAACTCGGGGCAGTGGCCTCACAGCTCTTCTCTAAGGCAGAGAATTCGATGGCTGGGGCTGTGAAGACGTCCTGTGCAGAGCCAGAGAAACTTGCCGTGCCCCGGGATATAGTCCTGCAACATGCAGTGTAGAAGCTGAAAGGACTATAGGAGGTTAAAAAATTGCTGCATTCTATGCTGCCTGACACCACACGATAAAAAGTCTGCTCCTTGAGGTAGAAAGAATCCAGAGCGGCTGCCATCTCGAAGAAGCTGCACTGTGGCACACTCACTGAGCTAGGCCTGGTACCCACTGACTGGTTGACACGCAGCTCACAGGCACTGTGGGTCCTGGAGAGGGCTGGCCCCTGTGGCAGCACCTCTCTGTTACAGCAGGGGGACGCTGCCATCAGCTCAGTATCAGGCAGAGGGGCTTGCAGCTCTGGTGCCAGGGACTGGAACACGGGTGCTTCTGCCCGCCGCAGGTGCTGAAGGAGGCGCTCCACCACCTGGTCCCCGCGACAGTTACTGTACTCCAAGGCCACTTCGGTGATCTGAAAGACAGGGCAGAACTGGTAAGAGCCCAAGTTTTATGGATGTGGAAAATGGCAGCTGTGCTGCCTGTATGGCATCCCCAAGTCACCGGCAGGAGAAAAGTAGCCACACCAAACTTTGGTTGTTTTGTTTTTAGTTATTTGAGACAGGGTTTCTCTACAGACTGGTCTCAAATTTACAGAGCTCCACCAGCCTCTGCCTCCCAAGTGCTGGGATTAAAGGCATGCACTACCATTGCCCAGCTCACACCACACTCTTACTACACGGGTCTGACTTTTTTTACATGCCCCCTCTACCAGCGAGCAATGAACCACTGCTCTGAGTCAGAAGGTTCTGAGGTACCTGCCAATCACAGACAGATAAAGTCCAGCGGGCAAAACTGCTCAGCTCAGGAATGTATCCAGACAGAACGGAACGGAACCCTCTTGCCTCCCAGGTGAGCATACTTTCTTCATACCTTTAATATTCTCCTATGCTGTCATTTTTCTCCAATCTTCAGTAATTCTGAAAACTTCTCAAATACATGTGGAGATTTAAGTAAATTTACAGCTTATGTTCTCCCAGATACTCCCATGCCACACAGGAGATTACCACACCAGCCTATTCCCAACAGTCCACGCTCATCTTTCCTTCTCAGAGCACCGCTCCCCTCCCTGGACCACTGTTGCTAGGTTTCTGGCTACACACTATAAACCAGCTAGTCCTCGGTTTCTGCTCAGTCTCCTCAGGCCACACCTCCTCCTTTCTCTTAACACCTGAACTTCTACACTGATGACTGTGGTTCTTAAGACCCCGCTCAGATAACGGCAGCCCTGCTCTGAATGTAAGTGAACTAACTAACTAACTAGTTTCTGCAATGTTATCCACTCCCATGGTCTCAAAGGTTTCTGCTGGAACGACTGCCCCCTTTCCATACAGGTTATGGATCTTCACGTGTGAACATACGGCATTTCTGAGAAACGTACACAGTGTCCTTTCCTGAAGAGAGCAACTACTTTACTCTCAAGTTTAAGGTCATCTTCAGCTACTTAGTAAGAGTTCAAAGCCAGTCTGGGCTTTGTGAGACTGTCTCAAACAAAAAAGTATGTTAGTATGTATGACATTTAATGAATACATTTCCAACTTAGATAACTTCTATAACAGTATTTATGAAAGATTAATTCAAAACGTATTTACAGACATGTGCCAATTCTCAAAGACTGCTTAGAGTAGGAAACAAGTCAGAAGGACTTTGGAGGCTGAGACAAACATTTCCTTTGACTGGCATGTTGCATAATATAGAGAACGATGTCTTAAGAGTGCTCTTAGGGACTCGGGGGGCTGGTGTTTCTGCTGCCAGGACCTACGTGTTCTTTGTGTGCGCTCATGCAGGTGTGGGGTGTGCATTTATGTAGCACATGCGTAATGGCGGCTGCCCACTCCTTGGCCTGGTGTAGCCAACACCTGTCACTTCTGGTCTACACAAAGCCTACAACTGCTACAAGCACCCTTGCCTACTATACCCTCAAGAACGTACGTTCTTTCAAGCTTCTGCCCAGACTTTGACCCACAATGGCAATGGAAAACAAAGCTACTTGAGGTCCCTCCTTACCAGTGAGCCTGTGTCCTCTAAGCCTCCCTTGCCTTCTTCTGCCACTTCCTGACCCTGGCCTAGCTGAGTCCAACTGTCCTCTGCCTAAGTTATAAGCAGATTCTTGGTTCTGGACTGGACCACCTTCTGAGAGTAGATGTCAGTGGTTGCTCCCAGGACTCAAGGAACACTGGCCAGACTGACCTGCCACGTGGAGGGCAAGTGCTGGTCAGGTGCTGCATAATCCTAAGGGGCCACACCAACCATATGTGGAGTAAAGGTGAGTTGAGACTCCACCTACCTCAGAGCAGCCCTAGGAGCTTAGGGAACAGAGACACAGGAACTGAGATTTAAAAAAGGCCTGTTGGTAGATTCTAGAAACAGAATGTGTAGGGAGATGCTCATCTGAGAACATGAGGCTGGAAACAAAGCCTCCCTTTGGTGCAAACTCAACCTTAGCCCTCTGAAGTAAGGGACTAGACTCTGGCCAACACTACGCTGCCACCCTGCATGCCCAAGTCAAAGGAGACAGGGTCTCAAAAGTTAGAGTAAAAAACTACAGCCACAGCTACCACCAAAGCTGGAAACTGAAAAGACCTTGTCTACTCTTGATCTAGATGGCATAGAGGCCTGGGCATGAAAAAGAGATTCTTGGACCATAAAGCATTCATGCGATGCACATTTTCTAAAGAAATGAAGCCTTAAGTTCCACTTCAGTTCAGTGGAAGGAACAGAACTGCTTCACTTCTTTTCTTCCTTTAAAGCCAGGCTGTGCACCCATTAGAAGGATCCCAGTGGGGCTAACAATTGAACCAAATGCTGGCGAATAGCACAGTAAGCCTGGCTGGTGAGAAGAAGTTCTTCCCCAGTCTCCAGAGCAGGGCTGAGAAGCCCAGGGATAGCACTGTCTGCTCTGACTGGTCTATGCTACAGTGAGTGATGCAGATGGTAGTCTGGGCCAATTACGGGATCCTTGAAGGAAAGAAAAAATAACTAAAACCCTAGTCAATTCAATTTAGCAATCTCAGGCTCTCTGCTGATTGTTGTTGCTCCCTCTAAGTGTTTCCAAGTGATCCACGTATAAAATAAACTCATGCCTAGAGAGAACGGAGATCCTAGAAAGCAGGGCAAGAGGGAGGGAAGCCGACAGGCATCTGTCTCTGGAAACCTGTCCTTCTGTACAACTATTAAGGTTCAGAGATAAAGGCACACGTCACACACAGTGCAGCTGTGCCTGGCTTGGTCCCCCAAAAGTAGCACTCTGCAGGCTTTACCAGCATGCCTAAGCTCCCAGCCCCCACTCAACAGGAAGGTCAATGCAATCATCTGAAGAAGAGCGTGGTCTCTGAGGAAGTGAGTTCATTTCTCTTCTCTGCTAGACCAGAGCAGCAAATAGTCAGAGAGGTGGGGAATCCCTGTCCCAGTCAAAGACCACTGAGCCCCACTACTATTCCCAATGGCTACTTGTGATGATGGATTAGTGCCCTTGAACGTGGAAGGAGAGCTATGGCAGGAGTCAGAACCACTAAGACTCTTACCTCATCTAGGAGAGGATGCCTCTCGGCTAAGGGATCGAAAGGTATGAACAGGAAGAGTGCTGGTCCTTTCTTCAATTCATTGTTCAACAGCAGACTCTTGCCTCCATGGGGTTGTTGCCATCGGAAGAGGGTCTCCTGGTTTTCTGAGGCCCACTTATAGATGTTCTCAGCTGTGAAGTTCATGACTTCCCTGGGGAAGACCTGCCACGGACAAATATAACAGAATAAAGCAGAAGTGTGTTAGACAAGGCCGAGCACAGCACCAGTACCGCACTCCAGAGGCCAGGTCAAGCTGCACTGTGAGGGAGGAAAAGGCATCCAGAGGCCATGACTACTGGCTGTAAAGCCAACCCTTAGCCCACCTCTCCACACAGTCTCAACAAGTGGGCAGAAAGCCACTATGGGAGCAAGAGGTGACTTTCATATCACTGGATTCACCTTTCCCGCAGAGATAGACTCACCTATCCAGACACACTGCCTGCCTTCAGGTGGCTGTGACGACCTGGAATCACCCCAAGGAGCGTTATAAAGTACCATGTGGTGTTTCGAATAATCTAGATCTATTGTCTATGGTTACACGATGTTTTATCTTAATCTTAGCTTGCCAAATTCTGCCCCAGAGGCCAGAGTGAAGCATCCACTAGGCAGAGGCTGCAAAGGCTTTGTTGGCGGTCACCCCAGTAACTAGACAAATTCCTGGCATTGAACAGGGATTCAGCAGATACTAGAACAAATCAGTGAGTGCGCTGAGCTTACGCAGGTCCTAGATCGCATTATGTGTAACAGGAAGGAAAGAGACACTTGCCATTTTCACTTCGATTTTTCTGTAATGTAAAAGTATTTTCGAAAGTCCAATGATTTAGATCACAAGTTTCAAAAAATTTCCAGAGTGATACTTTGGAAAATTTCACAAAAGGAAGCAAGGGAACACCAGAATGAAGACCTAAGTGATTTCACATGAATGTGGCTACTGCTTTTTAAGACACTAACCTTCCATTCGCTAAAAGGCACCTGAGGATGAACACCCGAGGCAGGAAGCCTGGGCAGTCTCAGAACTACTGCACAGTCCTCCTCTCCTCCCTTACTCTTCTGCAGAGTCCTGTGCTATAAATACATGTCGGCTAAAATAATGCTGTGAGAAAATGAGAGCCAGCAAAGCAGAGGAAGTGAAGAGCGAGACAAGCACAAGAAGAGTGGGCAGGCCGTGGAGAGGCAGCAATGCTCAGAGGAGGGCAGGGGTGGGGTGGGGGTGGGGTAAACATTTCTATTTGGAAAACACAAAAAAGCACGTTTAACAGATATGAATACCAAGAAGAAAAGCACAACATCTGTGAGCTCTGAGAGTTAGGCAGATGCTAAAATGACTGGCAAGCGAGGGTAATCCCTGGTGAGTTCTCAACCGCACCTAGAAAGACCTATGACCCTGGGTCAGGGGAAGACACCTTCACTGCACCCAAATACCAGCCATCCTGTCAGCAATGAAAACACATCGAGAGAGCTCGGTGGGGAAAGGCACTTGCTGCCAGGCCTGACCCCGGAGTTCCATTCCTAGGACATTTATAGTAGGAGGAAATAAACTCCTGAGATTGTCCTAGGACCAGTGTGTGTGTGTGTGACAAAATAAATGTAATTAAAAATAAAGTACTTCAGAAAAATACCCCATCAGCAATGACTGTTTAAGGAGCAAGGACGCAGCTGTGAGGCTCAGCGCTCAGAGTGGCTGAGTGGCAGCAGGCCCAGCAAAAAAAAACAAAGGAAATCAGGAAACAAGGGAGACAAGGAGAACCCAGGCCCTCTGAGGTGAGAAGCTAACAGCTTCTCCCTGTGTCTTGACAATAACTTCAACACTGCACCGCCAGTGCAGGGGACAAGCAGCTTACCCCTTGCATCTCACACAGGAACAAATGAAAGCACTGCCCAGTGGAAGCTCGTCTCAGAGACCATGAGCCTAGAGTGCGAGATAGCCAACTGAGCAGCCGCAGTCACTGGAGAAGGGCAACTAGCAAAGCTATTCCAGGACCTAAGAATCTAAGCAAACAGGTTCTAGACAGCACAGTCAAGAGCCCTCTAACACACAGATCTTTCTTTATCTGGGCGAGGCTTTAGAGTGGTCTTACAGGAATTCTCAATTTGCACATAACATCACACGTTCTTTCCTAGGGAGAGGCTCATACATTTTATCCAGTTCTTAATTGAGTCTGTGACCTACATAAGGTTAAGAACCACTGCGCTAATACAAATGTGATTTTAAAATACTTACAAGTGATGTGTTGAAATGTCTATGTAAATACACACTTCCAGAGTGTACTAAGGATACCAGTTTCGCAAGATGTTTATTTGTGATAACCCCAAATCGTACTGTTCCTAGGTAATCTGAAACAGAAAATTTTCCTTTATTAAAGAGAGGGCCCAGGCCTTGAAACAACACAAACCCACTGATCCAGTCCTAATGCGCCGAGCCCTAGAGCAAGGCTGTTGCTAACCTGGCCTGGCCCTGGAAGGAGCAGTTGCAGGAGTTGCACTCTTCAGTCCCAGTCACTTGGGCCGAGGAGACTGCCACATCTACCTGCAGCTATCTGACCTGTCTGCCTTGCCACCCTGTTCCCCTTGCTCCAACAAGCCTACCTCTGGGCCAAGGCACAAGCTGCTGTCTCTGGACATGTCCAGCTCCTTCTCACTTTCCCTGACTACATGCCTCGTATCACATCCTCGGGGAGGAGAGCTCTGGGGAAATTGGAACTTCTTCTTATGTTGATGATACCTGTAAGCACCTACACTGTCTTATTTATTTACTTACATTTTACTTTATCCAAATTCCTCTTAGGAATTTAAGTTCTGATCTATTGCCGGTACCCTAGTTGGATGAAGATGACTCTGAACTTCTGATCCTCTTGCCTCCACCTTCCCAGTACTGGATTAAAGGAATGTGTCCCCACAAGCAGTTTATAGGGTGCTGGGGAGCAAAGCCAGGGTTTTATGCATTCTAGGCAAGCACTCTAGCAACTAAGTGGCACGGCATGCCACTAACTATATGTGAAATGAGTGAATCTAGCATATACAAACAACTCACACGAATTGACAATAAAAAAAAATGATTAAAATGTGCACATCACAGAAAGGGAATGGTCCTGGATAATCATTACATCAAAAAATACCCAATCTCTCTCTGAGGAGAGCAAATAATACCACTTTCAACCTTCACATTGAGCCTGAAATGTAAGGCATGGGGAATATAGAGTACTAACCACCAGCAGGGCGCCGGAGGCTCTGGCATAACACTAGCGGAAGAAGATAACGTTTGAGACCCGACAACAGAAGTTTGTGGACTGCTAGCAACAAAGAGGGACAGCACGTCAGGCGTGGTAGTGCACACCTTTAGTCCCAGCACTCAGGAAACAGAATCAAGTGGATCTCTGAGTTCAAGGCCAGCCTGGTCTACAAAGCAAGTTCCAAGACAGCCAGCACACAGAGAAATCCTGTGTTAAAAAACAGAGAGAAGGGGGCTGTGGGGGTGGGAAGAAAGGAGAAAAACAAAAACACCTCCAACAGCACAACTTCTGTTTACAGTTTAAAACAAAACCCAGCACGCTTGGAAAACAGTATTCTTTTCTAATGGGCACAGGGGAGTAGAAATGTATACAGAACCGGAAAGAGGTAAAGAGGCACATGCTGAATGGTCCCAGATATTCTGAAGATGGAGGCAGAGGAGTGTTTGAGCCTAGGAAGAGCCTAAGCCATGCTGGGCAAAATATGGAGACATGCCTCAAACAGGACAAAAAGAATCTGAAAGGAGGTAAAGTTAGTTTGGTGTTGGGGCACAAGGAGGTCATATCCTCATGTGTGATGCTTCTGTCCCTAAAAATAAATAAGTGAATGAATGAATGCATAGGCTTTAGTCTGCTGTGTGTGCATAGCATGACTTTAGAGAGTCAGGAAAACCTCTGCTACAGGTTCTGGACACAGAACCCAGGTTGTTAACTCAACAGCAAGCAACTTCCCTGCTAAGTCTTCCTTACTTTTCAGGGGCCATGCAGTACTATAGTGTTTGCACAATTATAAAATAAAGTGTTCCGTACTGCAAGGGGACATATAAGATAGTGTAGTGAACACTCGCCCTTTCCTACTCCTTCCTTACTATAGATGTTAAATAAGATCAGTTAAGTTTCAGATGCTACCAGCTTACCACGAAGCCAATTCAGCACATAAAGATATCTATCTATCACCTTCAAAGCCTGGCACTGTGGTGCATACACCTTTAATCCTAGCACTTGTAGGCAGAGGCAGACAGGTCTCTGTGAGTTGGAGACCAGCCTGGTCTACAGAGTGAGTCCAGATCAGTTCAAGCTGTTTCATAGTAAGATCCTGTCTCCAAAACAGAAAAAGGTGTCTTCAATCCCAAGTCCTACCCCCCAGCCTTAGCCATTGGGTAAAGAGCAGCTGACGAGGACAGTAGGATCACCCCTCTACTACGGTAAACAATCCTAAACACAAACCTGTAAGTGACACAAGAGAAACAAGAATAAACCAGAAAGCACAAGAGCGGTTTTGTGGGGAGGCCTGCATAAACCTGGGCATCTGACTCGAAGCCACAGTCACTCGAGGGAAATGCAGGAAAGTTACTATAGAAAGCAATGACCTGCAAAAAACTAACTGCAAATCAATATCCCACGGGGGGCAGAGGGGGGAACCAACCTCAGTAACTGCAGAGCTGTAAGGCCAAGGGCCAAGAGAACTGGGCGAAGTCCATACATCTCATTAAAAATGCTTCCCACAAGGCAATCCTGAAACTACTAACACATCTTCTTACCCACATATATGACCATCATGGGAACCAGGATTTTTACTACTGGGGTAAGAAGTTATACTGCAGGAGAGAAAGGCTAAAATGAATCCTACTGTGTCAGACTTGAATCAGAGAGAATTGTTTAAGCTAGCTTTTCATTTGCATATATGTATAGGATGTAAAAATATGGATGCATTCATATGTGGGTATAAACACATTTCCTGGTTCTATCTGCTGAGACTTTGAACTCAGGACTCCCCAAAGCCACCAAAGAGTATACCTAGCACTCAAACCTTCATCCCCAACTGTCAATCTCCACTGAAAGGCACCAGGCTCCTACAGAAGAGGCTGATGAGAGGCGAAAAAGCAGGGGAGATATGTATTACAGTCCTGTGGATGGACCCTGGGCCTTCCATATGCCAGCAGACACTCTTACCACTGAGCCACTCTCTAAGTCCCTTTAAAAAGTTTAAATGGTTCAACACATTAAGTTCAGATGACAAAAATATCAGGAAAAAGAAAGGCAGCAGCTAAGCCTCAGTTGAAGCTCACAGAGCCTACATGACACTGCGCAGGGAAGGCTGGATCCTGTGACTCCTATGATGAGAATTAGCCAAGAAGGACATGATTTGGGACTCTGCTAACATCGCCAGCATGATATGCTGCAGCAGAAGAGTAAAAAGTGACAGCCTGACCCGGAGGCTGAATGGGGCTATTCAACAGCCAGTTTAACTGCATCAGCGTAAATGAAACGGGTTGCCCAACACAGAGCAGAGCCCAACAGACTGCAACTCTGAAATGTTACTTTTCACACATGAAGACATTTATAAAAATCAAACTTCTTGTGAACATGGTGGAAACTTTCCAGAAAGAAGTACATCAAGTTTGCAATCTCATGTAATCATTAATACTTGGACCAACACAGAAAGTTTACAGTCTAAGAATAATTGAGTGCACTCTGTTAGAACAGGCACTGGCGTGTCCTACACCTTTGTTACTTAGAAAATGAATCCTTTTATTCTACAAGTAATGAGGTTCCAATATTTTAATTAAGAACTATGAAAGCCAGGCATAATAGGAGGTAGAATGGTCAGGAGTTCATGGTCATCTTCCGCTACGTAGGGAATTTAAGGTTGACCTAGGCTCCATGAGTGTCTAAAGGAAAACAAAACTAAACAACTTGGAATGTGTTGAAGAATTTAAATTAAAGCTCATATTTTCTCCTCCCTTGACCCCTCTAAGAAAAATCTATCAAGAGATGGGCGTGGCACTGCATGCTTTTAATGTAGGCAGAGGCAGGCAGGTCTGAGTTTGAAGCCAGCCTGGTCTATAGACCCAGTTCCAGAATAGTCAGGGTTACACAGAGAAATCCTGTCCTGAACCCCAACTAAAAAAAAAAAAAAAAAACCTAACATGAGAAAAGTCACATTCTAATACTTTTTTTAAAGATCAGAAAAAAGGGGAGCTAGAAAGATGGCTCAATGGTTAAGAGCACCAGTTCTTAACAATGGCTCAGTGGTTAAGAGAACCATCAGAGCTCAGGTCGTGAGTTCAATTCTCAGTAACTACATGGTGGTTCACAATCATCTATAATGTGATCTGAGGCCCTCTACTAGCATTCAGGTGTACATGCAGATAGAGCACTCACATAAATACATAAATAAATCTTCAAAAGAAAAAAGATTAGAAAAATGTGTGTGTGTGTGTGTGTGTGTGTGTGTGTGTGTGTGTGTGTGTGTGTGTGTGTGTACCTAGAGCTGTGAAAAAAGGCAGCTGTGAGTCCCCTAGCAAAGAGACTGAGATGTGATCCTGGACGGCCTGCAAGAGCAGCAGCTCACTTAACACTGCATCACCTCTTCAGGCTCCTCAATCAATTCTTATAGGTCTCTTCTTATAGGTCTCAATACAGTCTATTTATTAGCCTGGTCCTCAGCCAGCTTCAGATCCCCAGTAACCACAGAGCAGCAAATGATAGCAAAAACGCCCACAAATGTGACAAGACAATCTTAAAAGAGCGTCTGGGCAAGGGAACAGCTGCATGTGCTGATGGCTAATCAGATAGAGCTGACCAGCCCTGAACTGTGGCTGCTCACTCACTCACTCTCTCTCTCTCTGAGGGGAACAGAAAACACTCAGACAACTGTCTTATTGTAAGAGCTGAGGCATGGACCCTGTGTCCCTAGAGCCCACTGAACCACTCTTAATCACACTATAAGATAGGACATGTTCCACGAACATTGATTGTATCAAGGAGCAACAGAAGGCACTGGTGTCCGCAAAGTCTGGTGGGCTTTCAGTGGTCAGCCATCTTGTTTTGAGTCCTCAATCTCACTTTCTGGCCATTTGTTAGAAGGTTGGGGCTCTTTGCCACTAACAGACTACATCACTCTAATTTCCATGTACCCTAGGGACAGCTTTAGTTGCTTTTCCTGTTCCTGGCACACACGCTTGTCACTACCCATCACTGTTGCTTACTAAGGGTGCAAGGAGAATGGAGCTGGTGAAGCTCCCTGTGGTTTCCCCTCAGGTCAATCTGGACTCTCATGCTTGCATCAGGATTTTGTTAGGGGGTTTCTGAATGCTCTCATCTCAGTCTGTTTTGTTTAGTACCATTTCCCTTAAAGTCAGGATTAAATATTAAAAGCAGTTTTATATTAAGGAGAGTATACTTTTCTGAGCCATGAACCATATCAATAAGGTAAAATGTTAACCTTTCAAATGCTAAAGAAGGAGTAAGAATAGCTACTTTCATTAGAAAATAGAAGAGAAGAGCACACTTGGTGGTTCAGGCCTTTAATCCCAGCACTTGGGAGGCAGAGGCAGGTGGATCTCTAAGTTTGAGGCCAGCTTGGTCTACACAGTGAGTTTTAGGACAGCCAGGACACAAGACAGTACCTCCTAAACTTCCCCATTAGAACCCCTCCGACGTTGGGATAATTACCATCAAAGATGCCATTCAAAAAGAGAAAAATATTCTAACTATAAACTGAGCTCACACAGTTTAATTGTCTCAGACACCTACAGCACCTGGTATTCTCAGAGTACTACTGTACCAAAGGATCCCCAAAGAACAAACAGGCTAGAGCTGAACAAGGCAGAACTCTCAGGCCTCCAGGAGACTTCTGTGTGAGCTAATCTCTTAGGGATCTGAACAAAGGGAACACTGGGAAGAGAAGATGCACACAGACACCTAGTGATAAGTACGTCATGGTCTAGCTCAGCAGACTACGCTGCATGGATTTAACCGGCATGACTGGGACATGATAACTGTAAGGAAATTTCTCTTCTAGGCTTTTGTTTTTTAAACTTCTTATATTGGTTAACTGTGACCGTTCAATAGGCAAACCAGTGTGGCTTGGTCTCATTAACTTCTGGTTTTCTCTCTCCTTTTTTTTCTTCAGGGTTTTAAATAAATTGGGAAAAAAGTAGGATTATGCTAAAAGAGCATAACAACTGTCCCAATGTAGCTGGTGACTCCCTCTCCAGTGCGCTTATGATGACGATTTCAGGTCCAATGATAAACATGTCTATCAAATGAAAAACCTTAAAAAAACAAAAGGACACATTAGCCAGGTGGTAGGTACTGGCACACACCTTTAATCCCAGAACTCAAGAGGCAGAGGCAAGCAGATCTCTGAGACTGAAGCCAGCCTGGTTTACAGAGTTCCAGGATAGCCAGGGCTACACGGAGAAACCCTGTCTCAACACTCCCCCCGCCCCCCCCCAAAAAAAACCCTGACGCATTGCAGAAATGTTTCTGTGTATAAACTACTGTGATATTTGTATGATTCCCTAGAAATGTAACTTTGAGGTTTGTATATTTTCATGATTCTTCACATAAAGGCTAAAGTCATTGTGTAGAAAGAAATGTGGCATTTGAGGACCACAAACACGGTGATTGTCAAGACGCTACTAACATAAACACAGAAAAGCCTCTCTTGTGAGCTGGAGAAAGAGGGAGAGCAAGATGCAGTTCCAGATATACTGTTCCAGAAGAGCGTAAACTACAGAGCTAAAGAGCTGTTGTCACACATCTTCCTGACAGGAAAATATACACTCTCCCAGCAGCAGTCCTGTTCATTAAATCCCAAAGCACAGTGTGAAGCTCTCAAACACTTCCCTTTAAACTTCTTCCTTTCCACCCTCCAAGAGTGTAGCTGGTTTGAACATGGGTTTACAAGCCCTCCTCCACCTATTTCAGGCTGTACTGTGTGCTAATCAAGTCAGCCACATGAGGTGCTTCCTTCCCTCAAGACAACCCTTTAAAGATCAGAGAAGCACTCTTGCCTCACAGGCCTATAATTACTACAGAAGGATCTCGGCATTTTAGAGCTGAAGTGTCCTTCAAAGGCTACTAGGACAAAACTCCTTTAAGATAAAAAAAAAAAAAAAAAAAAAAAGAAAATACATGCAAACCACTAAGCCCACTACTAATTTTCATCTTTTTCTTTTTAAAGACAAGGTCTCATTCAGAAATCTAAGCTGACCTCAACTAAGAGGCAACCTCCTGCCTCCACCTCTAGAGTTACAGGATTATAATCATGAGTAACCATCACCAACTACTATATTTCTTTTTTTCCTTCCTTTGGTTTTTCGAGACAGGATTTCTCTGTGTAGCTCTGAATGGCCTGGAACTCATGTTGTAGACCAGGCTGGCCTGGAACTCACAGAGATCTGCCTGCTTCTGCCTCCTGAGCATATTTATGGGTTAAGGGTGTACACACTCACCACCTGGCATATTTCTTTAAGCAAAAGAATAATAAAGAATGTTGACACTGAATGGCTCTAAGAACACAACTCTGCTGTCTGGATGAGGCTGTTTTCCTTCAGGTCCTAGAAGTCCTAGATACAGGCCCACAGTTAAATACTTGGCACTTGGAAATGTTAATGAGAACCCACTAAGACCTACGCTGAAGAATCAAAGGAAGCTTTAACTAAATGAGTAACCATGCTCTGAGTGAGAAAGGGAGGTCAGCATGAATCTAGGAACTGACTTCAAACCAGTTCCCATATTTAACATAATTCCAACCCTAATCCACCCAAGGCATGGATGTATATAAAAAAGCTTCACAAGAACACAAGAACTAGAGGAAGTAGAATCTATCTACACTTTACCAAGTAATAACAGCTTAGAAAGCCATAAATTCATCATATTTGTATCTATAAAAATGATCACCCCAAGCTGGAGAGATGGCTCATTGACTGTTCTTCCTGAGTTCAATTCCCAGCAACCACATGGTGGCTCACAATGGGATCCAATGCCCTCCTCGTGTGTCTGAAGACGACGACAGTGTATTCACATATATAATAAATAAATAAAAATTTAAAAAATATATACATGTTTCTCTTATGTGCACCTGTTATTAACAATAAGGAAAATAACTCCTTCCTAGAGAGAGAAAAGGGAGAGTGAATCCAGATGCCCAGGGAAAGATTCATCTTAGGTAATTCTTCAGGATATACATATTAAGGAAAAAATAATTCCAAACATGTCTTCCTCCTCCTCCTCCTCCTCCCCTTCCTCCTCTTCTTTTTTGTTTTTTTTTTTTTTTTCCAGGAGCTGAGGATCGAACCCAGGGCCTTGCGCTTGCTAGGCAAGCGCTCTACCACTGAGCTAAATCCCCAACCCCTCCTCTTCTTCCTCTTCCTCTTCCTCCTCCTCCTCCTCCTCTTCCTCCTCTTTGTTAAGAAAACAGTTCATTAACTGTAAGTGGGAACTTAGTCACTTGGGATGAGTAAGTGTGAATCTCAGCTCCTAACACTGTACGTAACAGGATTCTAAGACCTGACTAGAATTCCAGCATGTGGGAGGACAGAGAAAAGGTAAATCCCACCACACATGTCATCAGAGAAGTCTTCATGCAACCACCGGTCAAATCAGTAAACATGTTCATCTTGTACTTGTGAGGTGTCTGGCTTTGTGTGGTTTGATTTTGTGATATCTAAAGAACCCAGGGCCCCTGAACATCCTAGACGGGAGGCTCTGCCAACTACACCTTTCTCCCAGTTTTTGTTTTATCATTTCTGTACTGGAGTGTGGGTCTGGCTATGTTTTCCAGGACTGGCATCAAATGACCCCCTCCCGAGTAGCTAGGACTGTAAACCCACCAACATGACTGGCTACAGTAGCTTTAGCCTTCTCTCTCTCTTGAGAAACCTCCTGTTATTTATCCCTGTTTTGTCCTCGTCTAGCTTGAAGAGAGGAAAGGGAGAAAGGAAGGCTGCTGGCTTGTATCTGGAAAGGCTTTTCCATCTGAAAAACTCCAAATGAAAAAGCAGTTTAGGATGAATGACTCATTACTTACTAACATGGCATAGAAGAATATAATCAATCAAAACAAAACAAAAACAAGCTTTCCAGATCCTGAAACAGCTCAAGAATTCAGTTCTAAAATTTGAATTTGCCTTCATTTTAGGGATTACCAGATCCCCTCACATTCAGCTTTATGTATGATCTTTGATGAAGGGCTTTGAGCGTGTACTTCTAAACTTAGTTACGTTGCATTTTATTTTTAGAATTCAAACTTGGAGCCAGACCTAATGGTTCAGCCCTGCAATCTTGACTACTTGGCAGGCCGAGGCAGACCAATTGCAAGTTCAAAGCCAGTCTGAGCAACTTAGTGAGACCTTGTCTCAAAATAAGATCAGTAAAGAGGGTTGGGATGTAGCTCAGTGAAGGAGCCTAAGACAGAGGGTCTAACCCTAGTACAGGGGTTTACTAATCCCAATCAGTCACTTGCAGCTCTGCAGCTCGGTCTTTCAAGTAGACAGGACATACTTACATAACAGGTCACTTTCCTCCCCCAGTATCTGCTAGACAAAATATGAGCAGAGTCAATTCTCAGTGCATAAAACCCAAGACAATGTGCACATTAAAATGGTTAGTCAGATAATTGTTTGATATAATAATGATGTACTATTTAAGTTTTTAAACCTGAAATAATCTAACACCCAGAAAAAATAGATGGTTAATCTATTGGGATCACTCGGCAAATACCCAGCCACTAGAGAAAAACTCATGCTCCTCACCCCCAGAAACTTAAGTGTAAAAAGACATTCAATGAATTATTTTATAGTTATATTCATAAATATATCCATGAGTGGTGTTAAGTACTAGGAAGAAACAACAAGGAACAACTTAGGTTCAGGGAGGGCTCATTGGACACTGATTATAAAGTGGTATTTGAGCTGGACCCTGAGGATGAATAAGAGACTAACAGGCTCAGGGCTCTTCTGCCTTCTAGAGAGGACCAAAATTTGCAAAGTATCATGGGAAGAGGAAGGGAGAAACTAAAAACAGCTAAGCGTTCACTGTCTAGTCCAGATGTGAGTGAAGCACCACGACGTTAACAAAAGAATCAGAGACAAGTGCATGGTGAATGTATCCAACAGAACTGACAGACAGACTCGGCCATGACCTTGAGAGAACACAAAGCAATATGGAAAGAGGAAGAGGATATGGGATCAGTACACATATGTGGTGTGTGAAGAGTGAGACTGACAGCAGGCTCATGACGTACTGTGGCATACCTGTGACCTTTGGGAACCACCCTGTGAAGGAAGGGCCCTAAGTTACAAGGCATAGCATAGATAACTATCGCCCGGGTAAGCAATGAGTCAGATAAAAATCTGTCTTCTGAGATGACAGCAGAACAAACGAAACTTAAGACAGAACGTGCTTTGTCATCAGAGGGTCACACTCTATTTATATAATAATATGCTATACCTAATAAACAATAGATCTGATTATTTTATTAATTAATTTATTTTTAGGCAGGGTCTCCCTATGTAGAACAAACTGGCCTGGAGGCCATAGAGATCCACCTGCCTCTGCCTCCCAAGTGCTAGGATTAAAGGCATGCGCCACCATGCCCAGCAAGAGAATATTTGGTACAGTACAATGCTTTATTAATTGAAATTAAACAAGAGTTATTTATTAAAAATTCATTGAGAAAAGGAACCTAGCAAATTAGAAAATTTAATCATAAAGATACTATATGCCAAAACATACAAAAATCAGTACATCCCTGCTTAATGTGCCAATGTCTTACTACAAATTCGTTTTACCTTTCTTTAAAGAATGCAGTGCTGAGGTGAAGAAGGTCAAGTATCCAGGAGGCTGGGGAGAGCCACTGAATTCGAAGTAGCCGAGTACTCCAGGCTGCAGGGACAAGAGTACAATTAGGTGACAGGCATTGTCGGCCGTATGAGTAATAGCTGCTACCTTACAGATCTGAAGTATCTGAAAACATGTGGTGCCAGGCATGGATGGTGAACATATTGCCACATTTCATTTTCTACATCTGACTGCCCGAGGAAGGCTGCGTGTGGGCTGTGGTGAGGGAAGGAGCCTTCCCACTGTGTCCCTCCCTCCCTAAGCGGACCTTCCCACCCATATTGGCAGCACAGAGCCCTGGCAGCAAATCCCACACGGTCAGATTCTCATTCCTTGTAGTGCTGGGTATAGTATATCAATACTAACCAGTACTCGGGTTCTATTATACCAGTAGCATCGCTGTACCTTTCTTGGGTTTCTCTTTCAGTCACTTCCTCTCTAAATTTACTTTCTCCCTTTGGTAGAAATCGGGCTACATTTGATTGGCCTCATCTGTAACCTGGTCTCTTCTTTTTCTCCACATCCAATACCATATCCATCCAATACAAAGAAACTCTGGCCTTCCTTCTCCACTATCCTCAAACTCAATGCCATCTGCTTAATCTACTCCTCTAGGGTTAGCAGAGAATAACCCTTCAATATGCCAAAACAATTAGCTGTTCTCCACCATACATCTGCCTTGCTTGTTGTCTTTGAAGGTGCTATGGCACTCCTGTCTTGTTTGGTTCTGTGGCAATGACATCTGTCTAAAGACCTAACTGTTAAGAGATCCTTGAGGAATGATTTTCTTTTCTTTTCTTTTTTAAAGATGTATTTACTTAATGTATATAAGCACACTGTAGCTGTCTTCAGACACACTCAACCCCATTACAGATGGTTGTGAGCCACCATGTAGTTGCTGGGAATTGAACTCAGGACCTCTGGAAGCGCGGTCAGTGCTCTTAACCACTGAGCCATCTCTCCAGCCCAATCCTTGAGGAATGAATGGTGGAGCTACAGTCAGAAGACTTAAGCTCCAGCCCAAGCTCCAGGAGCTAAATGTATGGCCTCGGGGTGATCACCAGTGATGGTTTCTTACCAGAAGCAGCACCAATTCTTCACATGGTAACTAACATGAAGGGAGAGCCTACAGTCATAAGCATTAGTCTGATATAAATGAGCCCTTTTTAGCCTGATGCCCTCAGCACCACGCTCTTATAGTAACTGGAAAGGCAGAGCCTTGGGACAAAACTGGACACAAAGATTTGAGACAGAAGTTTCATATGTTGATATTATTTAAAACCAATGTTAACCAGTCATGGTGGCTCAAAGCCATAATCCCGCCTTCAGAAGGCATAGTCTGTTCTACATAGTGACTTTTAAGACCAGCCAGGGTTACAGTGAGACCGTCTCACAAAAAAATAAATAAATAAATAAATAAATAAATGTAAAAATAAAATTAAAAAGCAAAGAAAAGGCCCAGAATGGTGGTAAAAACAGGAGAAAAAGAGTTCTGAGTTGCCCTTTCTAAAAAAAGATTTATTTATTTTATGTATATGAATGAGTACACTGTAGCTGTCTTCCATTACAGACGGTTGTGAGCCACCATGTGGTTGATGGGAATTGAACTCAGGACCTCTGGAAGAGCAGTCAGTGCTCTTAACCTCTGAGACCCAGTTCCAAGTTATTATATATGAGTTTGAGGTCAGCATGGCATGCAGGAAACTGTTTCAGACAACAAAAATTTGTCGTGTCCTCCAACACCCCTCCCTAAATAGTGTGCTGCACAAAACAAGTTGTTTCTGGTTTATAATGAAGATTCTTCTTTCTAAGCTAAACTACCTGCTAGATTCATTTAAGTCAACTAGTCTTCATTCTGGAAAACAAAACAAAATGAAACCCTGAGACAAAATGTTTAATCCTAACATCTAGAAAAATCTAGCAAATAGTCTATTTCTCAAACGGAAGAAATGAGGAAGCTGTCTTTTTATGTCATTTGCTGTGCGGGATGGAACCCAGAGCCTTGAGTAAAGGCTCACTCTCCATGTAACCCCAGCCCAGGACAAAAGCAAATGCTGGACACTAACGTTTTTGTTCTACTCCTTCAGAACACCTTCTGTAAGGCAGCCTACAGTGGGTTTACAGCAGAGCACATTTGCCTTAGGATTCCAGCCATTCCGTAACAGAATAAGCTTTCCTATCATGGACAAAAGACAACCTTTCAGAAATTCTAGAAACTATTAATACTGTACAAAAACAGAAACTAATATAATGACTCATTTAAACTTCTTTAACTTCTAATCACTCTCCTAAACCAAAGCCAATGGAATAAATTAGTTCCAAATATTAATAAATAAATATCCCGCGTGAATTTCATTTCTCTTTCCACATCACACTACCTTACAGAGGCTCATGGAAGTGGACATGTGCATGATGATCCACAGTTACTTGTCTACATCCATGAATGAATGCACTTACATATGTGTAAAATGAACATCTACACAGATTGAAAGTAAAATGAATACAAGCTCTGGTTCTCCAAGGAACATCGCAATTATTTATTACATTTGCGTGCGTGTCTATACATGCTGTGGTGATGCTTGGGGGTCAGGAGATGATATTCAGGGGTCAGTTCTCTCTGCTATGTGGATACTGAAGATCAAATTCAGATTGTTGGGCTTGGGGACCCACAATCTGGGTTTACCCACTGAACAGTCTTTATCAGCCTCCACATTAGATCTTGGAAAATGAAAAACACCTGGACCATTTGCAGTGCCCTTTGAGAGCACTAAGTTTAAAGTTTACTGTCACTGAAGCAAACTGTAGTTTCTGACAGTGATGGGTATCAAAGCCAGGGCTTCTATGCATACTAGGCAAACCCTATAGCTAGTGTCTACACTCCCAGCCCTACTGCTGCAACACATTTTGTATGGATGAAGGAACACTGTCTGTGGGAGGAACTGACATCTGAGACTGTCAAGTAAGTAGTCTGAGCAAGGATATTCACCAAACACTACAATGCAGAACACAGCAAAAGTCATTTTCATTCCTCACTGTCAAAGGAATGAAGAACAGAAGCTTCACACCGTACGAGATGATCAAAAGCTGAGTAAACTCTAAAATGCTACCTATTTAAAACACAACCACGAGACAGCAGAGACAGGTCAGCAGTTGAGAGGAAACACTGCTCTTGCAGTGGGCCTGAGTCCAGTTCCTAGCACCCATGTCGGGCACTTCACAACTGCCTGTAACTCAACTCCAGGGCCTCCAACACCCTCTTCTGGCCTCTGAGAGCACCTGGATTTATGTGTATATACCATCTGATGTGCAAGTAACTAAAAATAAAAAAAAAAAAATTAAACTATCACAGGCATAGTCTACCCTAAGTACTAGCTAAGATACAATTCTGTGGCAGTGTGTGCTGAATTGTGAGAACTGGCATGTTTGATAACATAATCTAATGTTAATACTTCAAAATAATATAAAGGGAGTGGTAAGGTAAGGTGGTAGGGTCTGTTCATTTCTATTGCAGGTTGTCTAAGTTATCAAACAGCTCTGGTTATGCTGTAGGCAAAGCAAAATCTGCAGAGTTCCACAAACTTACAATGTCTGTCCAACAGAAGATATATCATTACTTAACAAATACCATAAATTAGCAACACATACTGCAATTCTTTTCACATGTCTTGCTTCCACCTGGGTGAGGAAGAAATAGATCTCCATATAAACTTTAGTAGACTTGAGCTTTCATATGCTTTGCTACATCTGTGAGCTAGCTTGCAACAGACAACTCCGATCCTGTATTTAATGTCCTCACAGATTCCCTTTTGGAGAAGATAGCTAAGGACCTGGGCCAACCTGGTCCTGAGAAGCAGACACCGGGCTTAGGTCCTGGTAATGGTCTGTTGTTTCTCCTTATTCCCAGAGGCTTAACCAGCTCTGCAGTAAACAAGCCAGCTGCCTATCTTTACTTCTTTTCTTATTCTTTATTTTTTCTTTTGTTTTTTTGAGAGAGTTTCTCTGTGTAGCCCTGGCTGTTCTGGAACTCACTCTGTAAACCAGGCTGGCCTCAAACTCAGATCTGTCCACCTCTGCCTCTCAAGTACTAGAATGAAAGGCATGGACAACCACCACCCAGCTACAGCCTAATTCTTATTCAGTCAACTGACAGTGTCATCTGGAGACATAATGGGGACAGTCCTGAAACCTCATCCTCCACTGTCCTTTTCCCTTGGCCGTTTGGACTCCAGTCCTTGTTGGGGGACTCTCTAGTCTTTCCAGCTTTCTCAGGTCTGATCTGATCAGATCATATAAGCTAGGATCTTTTCCCAGAGAGGACTTTTTGTCCTCCAAAACAGCTACACCCTTTCCTTGTTTCCAGATCACTAATCTCACTTCATGGCACTTAGAATCTGAAATGGCCTCATTCCCTAGGGTTGTCCTGACAAATTACCACAAATCAATGGCTTAGAACCACAGCAATCACTTTCTCTGCTCTCTAGAGAACTGGGTCTGTGTGTAAGAGTTGGGGGGTGGTGGGGTGTCTTTCCTACTTCTTCCAGCTTCAGATAGTTCCAGGCTTACACTACTTTGAGGCTGCAGTGCTCCAGTATCAGCCCAGCCTTCCCAGTCCTTCTCTCTGTACCAGCTGCTATTCCATCAACACACCAGTCACTAAATTTAGGATTTCATCCAAAATTCTGAATGATTTAATCATAAGACCCTTGACAGATTACATCTGCAATGACCCATTTTCTTTTTTTAAAGTCAGGGTCTCTCCAAGAACCCTGGTTATCCAGGAACTTGCTATACAGACCACACTGGCCTAGACTCACACCGGTGTCTATCTCCCGAGTGTTGGGATTAATGATGTATACTGCCAGCCCACAGGCCCTGTGTTTAAATAAAGCCACATTGCAGTTTCACACAGACATGTGTGTCAGGAGAACACTCTAAGCCTAGTACCTCTTGTTCATTTGTCTTCTGAGGCTCCCTTTAGCATGCCCGGAAGGAAGTATTAAGTTCCACCCCAGCAACTGGGGATGGTTACCCATTTGTTATCAATCTATGGAGCACAGTCCCTCTCTTGTTCATAATTAGATTTCCACCTCAGAGCTCCTGACACAGAGCAAACAACACAAATTTGACAAAGCTTTTTCATCAACTTTAGTTTAGAAAAAAACAAGACACAGTGAGTGGCAGGTTATCCCTTGACCCACTCTGTATGATTTAACCCTGTCCCATGAAGTGGACTCTTAATGGCTGTTTTGGCAATCAGGCAGAAACCAGCTACGTACAGGTCAACAGACCCTCAGTAGCTCCCGCAACACACCTGTTATGGAGGCAGGCACCGTTCTCAGAACAGGGTGGATTTTGGCAGATGGCACACACCCTCTAGTGGCCTAATTAACAATTACTTTGCTGACTTGTTTTTTTGTTGTTTTTTTTTTTTAATTCCCCCCTTTCCCATACTTTCTTTTTCTGATTGTATATGTCTGTGAGTGCCTACATGCACGCATGTGAACCTAGTGCCTGAAAGGGTCAGATGCCCTCGAACTGGAGGTAGCAACAGTTATGAATCACCAGCTAGACGCAGAGAATGGAAGCTGGGCCCTCTGGAAGAATAGCCCATGCTCTTTTTTTTTTTCCCCCGGAGCTGAGGACTGAACCCAGAGCCTTGTGCTTGCTAGGCAAGTGCTCTACCACTGAGCTAAATCCCCAACCCCAAGCCCATGCTCTTAACCTCTGCACCATCTCTCAGCCCCCTCGATACACTTTTACTTACTGGCACTTAAACCATTTCTGCCTTGATGTTAATAAAGCCTTCTTAGTTACAGTAGTATAAACCATGAACTGACAGAAATGCTTCATACTTGCTCAACACTCAGACAGACTTGTGAATAAAAGCACTATTAGAAGCCCGGCACTTAAGTCTTTCAGCAAAATCTCAGGTCTTCTCTCACCTAACAATTTGTCAACACCCTACTTATCCCATCCCACCAAGATTCCTAGGCCTTTTGTCATCCCGCTTAATTTTAAAACAATTTAGCTCATCATAAGAATAAATTAATAAATATATGCTAAATAATTCATCTTAAGTAAATTATAGAAATTCACAAAAAGGTTTAGAAACTATTTTGGCACAAATACAAAATAAAAATTCTAAATAACAATACTATTGGCTTTTGGTAGGTAGGTTGTAAGGTAAAAGTCAGATGATTTTGGCCATGTGATTTAAAAATAAAGCACTTGATAGGAAAGCTACCAATACCAGAGAAATGATACCTTAAAACAAACCAAACAACAACAGCAGCAGCAGCAACAACAACAGTAACAGCAACAACAACAGCAACAGCAACAACAGCAACAACAACAACAGCCCACTGAATTTAGAAGCTAGAAAACCAGTGGAGATTTCACTTCACTTACTCAGTCCTATTCCTTTTTCAATCAACTTCAAGGCCATCAAAATAACTATGACCCACACTCGATCTGACCACATTTGCCTGTCTATAAGCAAATGGGAAGAAAGAGCAGTCTGAGCTACTTCAGGAGGAATTGGAGGAAGCACAGTCTGATGTGCATGATAGACATGGCTTACTTAAAGCTCTATCTTCCTCTGTTGTGCCCCTGGGAAAGTTCACGGCAGTTCCTAACTACATACATGGGGTTCAAGTTCATATTATGCTAGTGGTTATCTAGGAACAAAATTCTAATTTCCTACAATCTTCGTTTTGTGATTATCATACATAGGCCACTCCCATTCTGCATAATAAATCCTCACAACTCAGTAGCCAGAAATAGCAAACTGTTGCTTTAATATGCACTGAGAGCCATACCCTTGTCTTTTATTGTTATTTTTTAAAGCCATTCATAAAAACAAATAAAGTTATAGCCAAATTAAAAAGCCAAGACTTTCTGAATTTTTCTATCATGAAAGAAAGGAAGGAAAGAAGGAAGGAAGGAAGGAAGGAAGGAAGGAAGGAAGGAAAGAAAGAAAGAAAGATTGTTTAAGTGCCATAAGGAAACTAAATATTACTGGACATGCCTTTAACCCCAGCACTTGGGAGGCGGAAGGCATGAACCACCACTTCTGGCTTACATGGATTTGTACAGAGGATCTATGTTACAAATACCCCTATAGTGGTCATAAGCCAATCAATAAAAGCTGCCACTATGACAAATCTAAGAGAACCCAGGCTTGATGTACATCATGGTAGCTCACAACTACCTCTATTTCCAGCCCCAAGAGATCCAACACCTTCTTCTGGCATGCTCAAGTATTGCATATACATAGTACACAGACATACATGCAGGCAAAACACTCATATACATAATTTTTTTAAAAAAAGAAGTCTAACAAAGATGTCACAAACACATAAATGTCATTCGTAGCTTCTAGGAAGAAGCAGGCTATGTTCAAGACAACAGAAGTCTTTAAAATTCAAGTCCCATCTGGGTAGTATTCATTTGCTTCCTGCTTCAGAGAAGACTAAATTACTGCACTAGGTCATTGGTGAGTCTGACAGGACGGCCATGCCTACACTTGCTCCAGGCATGATTTCTGAAGGTGTCACTGAAATACACATTCTAAGGGTCAGGAGAAAACACCAAGAGTTCCCACACCTTTCTCTCTCTGGTATAGATACACTAGCAACACTGAAGCAACATATAAAAAGGTCTTGTCACATCTCTGAGTTACTTCTTTCCTGTGTGGTCCTACTTATTAGAGAGGCTGAAGAAGGAGGATCAGCAGGGCCGGTCTGGGCAACATAGATCATCATCTCAAAAACATGACACAAAATAGTATTTCCTTGACCAGAAATAAGTGAACCTTCTGAAGAAATAAGTGAACCACTGAAGGCAAGAGTATCAGAAGGATTATCTAGCCAAATAATTATATTTAGAGGAAAAAAATTTAAGTAAAGCTTAGATATAGGCTGGAGAGATGGCTCAGCAGTTAAGAGCACTGACTGCTCTTCCAGAGGTCCTGAGTTCAATTCCCATCAACCACAAGGTGGCTCACAACCATCTGTAATAGGATCTGATGCCCTCTTCTGGTGTGTCTGAAGACAGCTACAGTGTACTCATATATAATAAATAAGTCTTTAGAAAAAGAAGCTTAGGTATTAGACTTGATAAAGCCAACTAAGCCCTTTACTTATGACATGTGCCCTCCATACGAAATGAGGCAGACTGTGCCAACAATAGGTAAAGCATTTATTCCACAAAATTAACGCCCTTAGTTTCATCCTTGCTATCCATGATGGAAGAGGACTAATTTCCAAAGGTGTCCTTGGACATCCATATGTGCATGTTGCAAGTTTTTTTTTTTTTTTTTTTTTTTTTTCAGAGCTGGGGACCGAACCCAGGGCCTTGCGCTTCCTAGGCAAGCGCTCTACCACTGAGCTAAATCCCCAACCCCATGTTGCAAGTTTTGCCTTCAAATGCACTCATGTGTGATACTGACTGACTGAGACACAGACACACGTGCGTGTACACACACACACACACACACACACACACACACACAACACCATATACATATGGATTTTTTTGTTGTTGCTTTTTTTTTTTTTCCTGAGACAATGTCTCAATGTCTCAATGTCTATGCAGCCCAAGTTGGCCCGGAACTCAGTAAGACCATGTAAGCACTGAACTCAAAGAGATCCATCTACCTCTGCTTCCCAAGTGCTGGGAATAAGGGCATGGGCCACCACTGCCCAGCTTTAAATATATATTTTAAAAGAAAAAAAAATCAATGAAGCAGAGGGGTAAAAATGCGATTTAGTTGGCAAAGTGCTTGCCTAATGTCCAGGAAGCCTTGGGTTAAAGTCCAGCCCAACATATCTTAGGTGCGTTGATGCAAGCCTATAAACCCAGAATCAGGGAGGTAGAAGCAGAAGGGTCCATAAATTCAAAGTCATCTTCTGTTACACAGCAAGTTTGAAGCCAGTTTGGGCTAGACTTAAACCTTGCCTCAAATAAACAACAAAAACCAAAGGAGCAAGCCTTCCTCTGCCACAGCTGAAGGGTAACAGCGCTGCCTTTCTCTCAGGTGCAGACGCGGCCCACCTTGGCTGCAGATGTGCTGAAGACTCGCTGGGGTTTTACACCGTGTGCTGTTGTTCTGCAGCTCCTCTCTCATTTCTCTTTTCCTTGCCCGTTTAGAGGATCACGAGAACCCAAATGAGACAAAACTGGGCAAAGTGCTCAACAAACATGGCAGTAGAGCAAGACTGGAGGATGGCAGCAGTTGATCTCTTAGTTATAAAAGCAGTTTTTCTCATGAATAAGGAATTCAACACTACCATTATAACATTTAAAGTCTTTATAGCAATCCTAACATCCAGAATTTTCCTCATAATAATTTTACTGATAAGATTTGTTTAAAAAATTTTTTCCTTTTCTTTTTTTTTTTTTATTTATAGCTTCCATTGATTGGAACTACAACCCAAAGATTTTTTTTTTTTACCTAATTTTTTACTTGTTAATCTGTTTTTTGAGAGTCTCACTATGTAGATCAGCCTGCCTCTGCCCTCCTGAGTGCTTAGAGATTAGTCTTATCTAGATTATTTCTGCTTTATAATGAGAAAATAAAGGCTTAAGGAGATGAGATCATCAGCCCAAGGCCACAGAGTTAGGCGGCGGCAGACTAAGCTCTGACTTGAGCCTGACTCCGATTTCTCCCGAGTTTGCAGAACTCGGGTGCTAACTGCCACTCTGGAGGTTTGAGGTTAGCTTGGAACAGCTACTAACCTTACTTCCAAGTCACCCTCAAATAAACACAAAACACTGCCCTCAGCTCACGTCCCCAAACAACGTGGAAGGTGAGGAATGGGATCAACTACACTTGGAGCTCGAGGTTGGGCTGGGAGTGAGATCCTACCTCAGAGAAGAGAACCCAGGCACTGGAGAGAAGATGGCTTAGCAGTTAAGAGCACTGACTACTCTTGCATAAGATCAAAGTCTGGCCCCAACACCCACATAGCACTGAAACTCTAGTTCCAGGGAACCAGGTTCCCTCTCCTGGCCTCAAAGGCACTCACAAACAAGTGACAAACACAGACTTATACAATCACACAATATTCTTTTCTAAAAACTATTTTAACCTGAATGTGGTAGTGCACACCTTTAATTCCAGTGCTCAGGGGGCAATGGCAGGTGGATCTCCGTGAGTTCCAAGCCAGCCTAGTCTACATTGTGAGTTCTAGGCTAGCCAGGGCTATGTAGAAAGACCTTGTCTCATTACCACCACCACCACCACCATCATCATCATCATCATCATACAATTTAAATAAAATGAATTTTTAAGTTATTTTAAAAGCTAATGCAAATTAAGGTGTCGGTTTTTGTTTTTAAGATATGTATGCTTTGCTGGCTGAATTCACTATGCAGAACAAGTTGGCCTCAAACAAGATCTGACTGCCTCCGTCTCCCAAGTACTAGGATGCACACACTACCCCACCCAACAACCCAATAGAACAAAATCTTATAACAATAACAATAATTTAAGAGGTATTAAAGCTGGCAACAGAACCACAGGGGAAAAAAGCCATGTTAGTAAGCTAGACTAATTTCTATATAAAAAAAAGGGGTCTTGACTATAGAGAGCTCCAAAACAGCCAATACTACCCTATCTGGAAAAAACAAAACCAGAAAGACTTAAATAAAATAGAAAGAATTATAATTGCAGGGTTTTTTGTTGTTATTTTGTTTTTTGTTTTGTTTTAAATAAAGATTTGTTTTAGGGGCTGGAGAGACAGCTCAGTGGTTAAGCATACTGGCTGCTCTTCCAGACAATCTGGGTTAATTCCTAGCACCCACATGGTGCTATCTGTGATTCTAGTCCCAGGGTAACACAACACCCTCTTCGTCTTCCTGTGGGCACCAGGCACATATGTGGTGCATAGGCATACAAGCAGGGAAAACACCCATACACATGAAATAAACCTTAAAATGACTTTATTATTTATGCATGTGTATGTGTGGGCGTGTTCCTGGAAGCCAGAAGAGGGCTTCAAATATCCTAGAACTGAAGTTACAGGCAGCTGTGAGCCAACTGATGTAGGTGCTGAAGTTGAACCTGAGTCATCTAGGAGAGGCACAAGTGTTCTTAGCCACCTCTCCAACCTCCTATCTGTGGCCTTTCTTGTTTTGAAAACTAAACTAAAACTGACAAGAAAAGCCAGGTGCTCATTGTGCAATGCTGTAGGACCACAGCATATGCTTAGAATGAGTAGCTCATAGCAACTATGAGCTAATTCCACATCCTAGTCAACTGAGACGAGACCAACGTCTGCTTAAAATCTCCAAACAAAACAAGTATTCTGGTCTTTTAAAGCTCACTTAGCCAGCTATCCTTGTAATTAGAATCTCATGGAGCTCTTAAGTGGAGCATGAGGTCTTCTGAAACCAGAGTTACAGTCAGTTTCCAGTCACCTAAAGGGTGTGAGGATTAAACTGGAGTCTCTTTTTGAAATGACAGTGTGTGCTCTTAATCCCTAAACCAGATCTCCAGCAACCAACATAATTTCTTTAAGTGCTGAAATCCAGGAGACTTTTTAAAGAATAAAAATGCCACAATGAAACCTACCATCTTGTACAATCCACACCAAAATAAAACAAAGTAAACTAAAAACCACTTAATACAAACAATCCAATTGAACCGAGTAAAAAGTATTGGGAACAGGAGATAAGAAAAGATAGGTACCTCATAGTTGGAGAGAAAATCTAGCAATTCTGATTGAGATGGGATGTAGAGAAGAGGTTTCATCACCCGGCGAACAAACTTCTCAATGTAAACAGCACTCATGGGGCCTTTGTATTCAATTGGTCCAAAACTAGTACCAAAAAATAAATAAGTAAATAAAAACAATATACCATGCATTAAACCTGTAATGTGTAACAAAAGCCATCAACACCATACAATGAAAACATTTTTGCTTTAGCAACTGGTTCAGAGACAAGCAACCTGCTTTGCCCAGGAGGTGAACAGAGAATCTGCATTTTAGGTGGGCAACATAAAAGCACTTCTATAAGATCAATCTTAATCCAGCTGCAAATCAAACTCTTTCTAGTCTCCAAAAGAAAGATTAGTTCACATAACATTTCTACTAAAAGAGAAAGGCGGCTTGCCTTGGAAAGTAACCGCATACTGAGAAATTCCAGGGTCTCTGCCATAATTGCCAACATGTATAGACAGATCCCTTTCACATGAAACTGAAATAAACATGGGCAGCTGACCCTCTGCCTGCTAAAAAAATCATTACTAATATTTCCAAAAGCACTCAGACGAAGACTCAGTGTGTTAAAGTATTATTACAACAGAACACAATGGCAAGGATAAAACCGAGGTGTACGTGTGATCTTCCTTCCGCTCCCTCCCGTACGGCCATGTTTTGGGATGCACAGGAATCTGATCCAGCTATGAAGCAGTAACACAGGGATCCTTCTAGACTAATCAGACTTTCACCTGGCTGCTTTGGTGTCCTCCTAGACAGTGTCTTTCATCTCTCTCAGTGGCCTACAATATACTCGAATGTTACTGAGTAACAGGTAGCATGTGGAATTCAGCGACTCTGCAACTATTCTTCTCTCTACAGAGACTGGCATTAAGTTTACTGTTAGCAGCAGCAATGGACAGAGCTCAGGAAAGAATTATATACATGCTGTACTCATGATGGTATAACAGAGTTATAAAAACTATCATGAGAAAGATAAGCTCAGTTCTTCAGTGAACACTATTGAAGGATCCAACAAAAAAGGAATAGAAGGGTGAAAAGAAGTAAGCACAACACTCTACAGTCATGGTTGGATGATGGAGTAAGAACTCCATCAACTCAAAGGGCTGGGCATGACGCTGTCCACCTTTAATCCCAGCACTTGGGAGGCATAGACAGGTGGGCAGTTTCAGGTCAACCTGAACTCCATAGTGAGTTCCAGGACAGCCAGAACTACACAGATGAAAAATATTAATTAAAAAAAAATTTAGTTGCCACCACCACATCACCAAACCTATCAACTGCCAACAAATTTTAATTAAAAAAAAAAAAAAAAAAAAAGGTCAAGTCTACTAGTGCACACCTTTAATTCTAGCACCCAGAAGGTAGGAGTTCAAGGTGATCTTCAGATCTATCTGTATCTGTATCTTTATCTAAATCTTTATCTGGAATGACAATTCTGGAATTTTTGTTCCTTTAAAACACACAGATTATAAGAATGTGCTTTGTTTTGATCCCAGGAGTAGGGATATGGGGCTGCCTGGAGCTGTCCTCAGATTGTGTGGCATTTGGAACTCTGGGTGCTAGGACCTCTGAGAGGCAGGGCTGGTGGTTGCTGGTTGTTTAGGGAGTTTGTCAGTAGCTGTGGTCAAAGAACAAAAGGAAAGAAACTAGAATCAGGAGGTTGACTATTTCTCCCCTCCCTTCTATCCTTGTTTCTCTCCTATGTTAAGGGATGAGACCAGGGAAATAAAGGGTGGAAAAAAAAAAGAACCCACAAAGTAGCAAAGACTGGCCTCATATATTTATATCTGTATCTAAATCAAACTTGAGGCCAGCCTGGGCTACTTTAGAACCTGTCTCAAATATACCATGAATGAATGATATGAATGAATGAGTCAATGAATTAGATAAAGAAAAAAAAAATCAAAAAAAGCATCTGATAGCATATTTGTCCAGCAAAAAGGGCCATGTAGAATTCTCATCTATTCAAGGGCTCAGGCTTTGCTGAGTTTTCCTAGTAAAGTGTCCTAGTAAATTGAAAAGGACAACAGGATCTTAAGACGCAAGATACACATGTGTTTAATCCCAGACTGCAGCCATCAGTGTAGGATGGGCTGGTCTAGAGCTGGGCCATGTTCCAAACTATCACCGACTTTGGGATGGCATCAATACAAGCCCTAAAACCTATCCCACAAACAGAGAGCTGTTAGTTGAAGTAGTTCCAAGATAAAAGCAGTACAGGAAACGGGAGCAATAGCAGCAACAAAATACACAAAGAGTGGCATCTGCTCAGCCTTGAGCCCCAGTGGGGGACATGTGACCACTGTCAGCAGGAGAAGCTTGTGAGTGCCAGGAATGCCCAAGAACACTCGGCTGAAGGAACCAATCACGCATATGTATAAAACTGAGGCCTGTAGCCTCTCAGAACACAAGAAGGTACCTTCAGGAGTTTCTGTGCTCAGCATTGTTATACCAGCACAGTGGGTCCTATGTGACAATGTGAGCAGAAAGGCATGTGAACAGACTTAAGCCAGTAAAGCAGCAGGCTAAGATGAATGCAAGGCATTTCAAAGCGCCAGTGCAGAAAACATGGTGCTAGTGCAGGGATCCTCCTTTCAAGCAGAATTTCGCATAGTAGCTGTGGTGATTTAAAAAAAAAAGCCCCTTTGGGGCCATAGGGAGTGGCACCATTGAAGGGTGTGGCCTTGGGGAAGGTGTGGCTTTGTTGGAGGAGGGGCATGACTAAGGGGTGGGCTTTGAGGTCTCAGAAGCACAAGCTAGTTCTCCTCCTGCTGCCTGCAGATCCAAATGCAGAGTTCTCAGCCTCTTCTCTAGCACCGTGTCTACCTATACACCGCCACACTTCTGTCTACCTATACACCGCCACACTTCTGTCTACCTATACACTGCCACACTTCTGCCCAGACAAAAATGAACCAAACCTCTGGACCTGTTTCCCTTTTATAAGAGTTGATGACGTCATGGTGTCTCTTCACCACCTCCAAGATTAAGATAAATAAACTGGATGGGGTGGCACAAGCCTTTAATCCCCACACTGGGAAGGAAGAGACAGGCTGAGCTCTCTAAGTCCAAGTCCAACCTGGCTGAACACACTGAGCTCCTATACAGCCAGGGCTATAGAGAAACTGTGTCTCTAAATAAATAGCTCAAAGTTAGCTTTTCAAATATCACTTAACATCCATAGTTACATCTGCAACACCAAACATTAACATATACACAGCAAGAGCAACCAGCTTAAAGCCAAATGTGGTGGCAGCATGCCTATCTTCCCAGCACTTGTGAGAGGTTAAGGCAGGACCACTAAGTTCTAGGCCAGCCTAGGGTACAGCATGAGACCCCTTATCCAACAAAGGAAGGTTTGGCAGCACATGCCTTTAACCTCAGCACTAGGGAACAGAAGCCAGGCAATCTTTCCAAGTTCCAGACAGCCCTGGCTGATAATGGTGACTTCCAAGCTAGCCAGGACTACATAGAGAGATCCTGTCACTACCCACAAACAAACCAACCAACAAATAAATAAATAATGAGGTCCTGTCACCACTTCACAAATTAAACAAGCAAAAGAACGAATGAATGAGTGAATGAATGAATGGATGGGCTGCAGATTGGCTCAATGGTTAAGAGCACTGTCTACTCTTCTAAAGAACCTGGATTTGATTCCCAGCATCAATACGGTGGCTCAGAACCCCCTGTAGCTACAGTTCCAGGTCTGATGCTTTCCGTTCGATCTCCTTATGCTCTGGTATGCACACAGTTCATACACATATATTAAGCACACATAAAGAATAAATAAATAGATAATAAAGTAAATCCCGGGTCTAAGAAAGATGGCTCTCCAGTTAAGAGGATGTAACTGTCCTTGAAATGGACCAGAGTTCGGTTTCCAGCAGCCATGTCTGGAGCTCACGATTGTCTCTAACTCCAGCTCCAAGGGCTGTGACATCCTGCATTAACATGTGCTCATACCACACACACACATACCTATAACTAAAAATAAAGATTGAAAACAAGAACAAGATAGCTTAAAATAAAAACCACACGTAGCTTTAGGCAAAATGACTGCAACTGGAGGCCAAAAAAAAAAAAAAAAAAATCATGAAACTTGAGGGTTTCGAACCTCTGTCATTTCAGAACTATGAACCACTAATAATTTTCTTCCTAACTGAAAGAAATGGTACTACATCCCCTCCTCCTTATTGCAAGGCTAAGAATTGAACCCAAGATCCCACCCATGTTAGGAAACACATAACTACTAAATTAATATTTGGTTGAGACTAAGTTGTCCACGTTGGCCTCAAACAATTCTCTTGCCTCAGCCTCCCAAGAAGTGTAGATTATTGGCATAGGCACTATGGCTAGCAAAAGTTATTATCTTGAGTATGCTACACTACCAGGTTAACAGGCTGAGGGACAGGGTGTACTTCTGGATTGTGTAACAGCTTTGAGTAGCTAAAATGTACAGCCATACAATGGAGTAATTCATCTTTTAAAAACAGTGCTATAACGTACACACACTGATACGTTCACGGAAGTGAGAGAGAACAATTTTAGAAATAACATTACATTCTTTCCAATCACATCTCACGCTTACAACTTGAGTGCAGACATATATATTCACAGAAAAGGACAATCTAAACAGACTAGCTGCACATGGCTAATGTAATCATCAAATGCCTTTCCATTTTTAAACTTATTTTTGCCTATCTGCATTTCCTCAGTTTCCCACACTGACTAATGATTTGTAGAACAAGGTTCCCTGATGACAGATGAGTGCAGTGGGAGTGGAAACACAAACCCTTACCTCCGATGATACAGATGTATCACAGGGAAGTAGAAGAAATGCTTCTGTTTTCTGCACTTCCCCTGGTTCCACCAACAGTTTACTGCCACGAACAACACCTGCAGAGGCAAAGCATGTTTCATGTGACTATGAATAGCAACTCAACAGTGACCGAGACTAAAACTATAGAAACAGAGCGACTTCCCCTGCTAGAACAGAAGGAATTAAACAAGAAACAAACCAACCCTGTTTCACGCTTTCGAAGGTGACATTTACCACTAAAACAAAACTACGCAGTGGTAGCTCCTATTTGTGATCCCAACCCTGGGGCATGGGAATAAGGGGCAGGGGTAGAGTGGGGTCGGGGCAGTGAGGGAGCTGAAGTAGGTGAATTACCATGAGTTATATACAGGCTAGCATGATCTACAGAATGAAAACAGGGAATGGAGAGTTGACTCACAAGAGCACTGGTTGCTCTTCCAGAGGACACAGATTTGATTCCCAGCACCAACATGGTGGCTTGAAACCATCTATAAGTCCAGCAGCTCCACCCTCAGGGTGACCCAGTGCTCTCTCCAGGCATGTGGTGGACAGACATATGCACAGGCAAAGCAGTCATATGTATAAAAAGTAAAAATAGTAAATCCTTCCTTTTTCTTTTAATGAAATAAGCAGGTGTGCTTTTAATCGCAGGACCTCTAAGGCAAAGGGAGGCAGATCACGAAGTTACAAAGCCAAAACTAATAAAACAGCAGCCTGAAAAGCTGCTGTGAAGATGAGCACAGTGCTGGGCCCACAGGAGCACTGTGGCTATTACACCATTAATCAGGACACTTCCCTTAAACTAAGCTAGCTACAAACTAAGTTAGCCTTAACACGAAACAATGGGTTTCCTCTTTGCTTCCTACATGGAGACAGATCTTTGTTCTCCAGATTCTGGAGAACAGGGGAGTGACTAGGAAAGTGGTACTTTTCTAATGCTTATATACTGAGTGCTTGCCCAGGGCTCCCTTAAAATTCCTGCTTCCTTCCTGAAAAGTTGATATGATATGATATGGTATGATATGATATGATATACTACTTTCAATTTTCAGATCATCAGGCTTAACACAAAGTACCCTTAGTCATAAAGCCATCTTGTCAGCTACATGTATGTGTGTATGTGTGTAACTGTTATGTATGAACATACCACAAACACATAATTCTCTCTCTCTCTCTCTCTCTCTCTCTCTCTCTCTCTCTCTCTCTCTCACACACACACACACACACACACACACACACACACACACACACATGCACACAGCTTTTCTTTTGAGATAAGATCTTATGTAGTTCAAGCTGGCCTCAAACTCACTATAAAGATGAGGAAGGCACTGACCTCCCAATGCTGAGATTCCTCTCAGGAAACTGTATAAGGAATGTACCTGGTACTTTGAGGTATAAAATAGTTAAAAAAGGTTTTATTGACCTGGACAGGACACCTAGCCACCATTTTAAAATATTGCTTGTTTAAGAGCACTGATGTCCTTTGAAAAGATAGGGGTTCAGTTCCCATTACCCACATAGTAGCTCACAACCACCGACCTATAACTCCAGTTACAGGAGGTAAGGTACCCTTCTTCTGGCCTCCTAATGCACCAGGCACCTATGTGGTGTACATGTATACAGACAAAACACCACCATATACATAAAATGAGTGACTGTGTGTGTGTGTGTGTGTGTGTGTGTGTGTGTGTGTGTGCGCGTGTGTGCGCACAAATTTACCAAGGGGCCTGTGAGATGGATCAGCAGGTAAAGGCACTTGCCACAAAAGCTTAGTGACTTGTGTTTAATCCCTAGAACCCACAGAAAGGCAGGAAAGAACTGACTCCAAGAAGTTGAACTCAGGCTTGGTGGGAAGTACCTTTAATCTTTTCTTTTCCTTTTTATTTTTCAAGACAGGATTTCTCTGTGTAGCCTTCACTGTCCTAGAACTCACTTTGTACACCAGGCTGGCCTGCAACTCAGGGATCTGCCTGCCTCAGTCTCTCGAGTGCTGGGATTAAAAGTATTTGTCACCACACCCAGCAACCTTTAGTCTTTTTATCCATAAACTTTTCCTGTATAAACATTTAAGTAGGTGGCTGCATGGTAGAGGAGTACTGACTCCTTCGAGTTGTCTGCTAACTCCACACCTGCACCAGGGCCTATGTGCCACTTACAACATAAGAGTTAACAAGACACATAGGCTGAACATGAGAGAGCCGGGGTTCTTGGTCTCTACTATGTAGCTTCAGCGCTGTATCACACAACCTGGTATCCTGGGCAAGCCCACATCTCCTAAAGCCACAGGACTGAATCTCCCTTGCCACTTGACCATCCTGACAGGACTCTTCTTCCTGTTTCTTCACAGGCTTTGCACCTGACAAGGCCCTGGAATTTACCTGGACATCACTGCCAGTCTGGCACAATTTCTCTGAAGGGCCATCCTCTCTAATGCAGATTTGACAGTCACTGCTTGGGTGGAAGCACACATTACCTGATCTGAAAGCCGGCTGGCTGCCTGCTCAATTTCTGCCCTGGCTGCAATGGACTGGCCGCACCATGGGGCATAGAAGAACAGCACCACCACCTCAGAATCCTGGCGGACATGGTCAGCGTAGTCCAGCTGCCCCTGGAAGAGGTCAAGGACTGGAGATCTCGAGGAGAAAAAGCTGACAGGCGGCTTTGCTGGTATTATCACGTCTTTTGCTCGACTAAAAGAGAGTAAACACAAATGATTTCTCCACTTACTTTTTTCTCCCATTACAGCTTTGTATGGAAGAAGAGAGAAGGCTTTTTTTAAGGCCTCTTTTGAGTTTACAAGGCGCTGTCCTGAACAAGAACCAATACCCTGTGCTAAGGTGATACCTGCCTGGGACAATACAGATGCTGGGTATCGTCCCTGCAGGTGTAGGTTAGGAAAGCAGTAAAGAATGACAGGACCCATGGTCTCACCGCTCACCACCCAAATTCCAGCATCACCTCCTTGGAGCCTGACACTCAACAAAAGCCACTGATCTGGGGGCACTGCTGCTTCTGCTCTGTAGTTCACAAGTGTGAGGAAACCATATCCAGCACTATGAGAGCAGTTCCTATCGGAGACACTTACAGTTGACTCAACCCTTAGAAAACATAATTTATTAAGGGGAGTTGAACTATATCTATCCAGAGCATTCAGGGAAAAGCAACAATAGCATAGACCACACAAACACTAATTCAGTGGTAAGAAAGAGGAAGAAAAAGTAATAGCCTTAACTGGAAAGGTTCCCCACAGTCAAAGAGGCTACAACTCTCCCATCAGGCACATGTGTACAATGCTAGAGCATAAACCCCTGACCACAGAGCCTTAAAACAATTCATTAAACCAAAAGAAAGTAAAGGAGTAAAGAAAGAATAAAACCCAGAAAGTACAAATGAAAACAACTGTGTCAATAATCACAATTTAAAAAAATTAAACCATTCAACTAAAAAGTGACTGCTAGTACAAAACAAATCCCAGTTATTTATCACATAAAAAAGATAGTTTTTAAAATATAAAAACAGAGTCCAGCACTCAGGAAGCAGAGATAGGATCAAGCACCAGCCTGGGCTACATAAGGATTATTTCAAAAACCAAATTTATGTATGTCAGTAGTAGCATAAAGGCACTTGCCACCCAGGCTGAGGAGCTGGGTTCAATCCCAGAGACTCCCATGGTAGGAAAGAACCAACCTGAGGCAAATTGTTCTCTGACAACCATACATTCCCCAGATGAATGAATGAATGAATGAATGAATGAATGAATGAATGAAGGTTGCAGAAGTAGGAGCAGCAGCAGTGCAGTGTCCTCTTCTGGCCTCTGAAGGTACCATGTGCACACAGTATGTAACATAACTTGAGTGAATCTCAAAATAATTATGCCAACAGGAAAAATAAGGTGGATATGAGGGGCTGTAATGGAATGCAAAACAGAAAAAAAAAGAGTTCAGAGGAACAAACTTACTTACTGAGACATTTCCCCACTGTGTTCTACCTATAGAAGATACTTCCCTAATCTAAAAAGTGTGATCCCTTACACAATTATTCAAAAAACTCCCTGAGTAACTGCTTTATGGCTCAGACACACAGAGGCTGCTGCCGAGAGCTTTCTTCACAGAGGAGGAAGATGGCAAAGAAACAGGTATAAACAATCAGCAATGAAGGCTACACGAAATGCCCACTATTGTGGGAGAACTCAGTATGGAGATATAAGACGGGGAGGAGGTGGTAACCAAGTACCTTTTAAACTGAGGCCTGAATGACAGACAAGCAGACAACGTGCACAGAGGTGAAGAAAAGTGCTCTGAAGAGATGCTAAAGGTTGTTCATTGGTAGAATTATTTTCCTACAATTCAAATGCAAATTAAATTGGGCATGAAGGCACACACTTTTAATTCCAGCATTCAGACAGTTAAGCAGGACAGTAAGCTCCAGGCCAGCCTGGGTTAAAGTGAGACTCAAATACAAAGCCAAGGGACTGTTAAGAGTGCAGAGTTGCAAGAGTTCCTGCAAGAGCAACGCCAAGCTTGTTTCCCAGAGCCACCTGTGACTCAGGTTCTAGAGCATCCAATGCCTCTGGGCTCTGTGGGCACTTGCACTCATGTGCACACACCCACACAGATGCACACACATACACAGACACATAATTTAGTGTTTGTTTGTTTGGCTTGGTTTTGTTGGTTTTGGTTTTTTTTTTTTTTTTAAAAGCCAAGCATGGTTATACACACATGCAATCCCAACACCCGAGTGGAGAAGGCAGTCTGATCAGGAGTTTGAGTTTCAAATCACCCTGGATTATATGAGACCCAGTCTCAAAAACAAACAAAAAGAAAAACTGCATGCTTAGCATAAAATAATGCAGTCTGAGGATAAATACAGGTGACAAGGAGTTCTTAAAGTTAGAAGTCAGATGAAAGTCAGATGAGACACAAACCAAGCAAAACTAAACAGCCAGGAAAGAGAAGCATGGCCCTCTGCTCTACCACAGACCCTTTTCCTGTATCTCTCAAATTTTCCTTTACATTTTTCAAAATTTATGTGTAAATGAGAGACTTCCTACAATTCTTAAGTTTATGTAGCATATACAAAACAACAAACGAACAAACAAACAAAAGAATTAATTGTAAACAGTGAGGGTTTAAACAATGTTTTTTTAAAAAAAAAAAGGATGGCCAGGTGTGGTGGCCCGGGTCTTCAATCCCAGCATTCAGGGATGCAGAGGGCAGGTGGATCTCTGAGTTCAAGGCCAGCTTGGTCTACAGAGTGAGTTCCAGGACAGCCAGGGCTACACAGAGAAATCCTATCTTAGGAGAAAAATTGTTTCCTGTCTGTGAGCATGATGTGTGTGAGTGCGGGCATTCAAAGATAACTTGAATCTGTTCTCTCCGTCCACCCTGAGCTCTAGGACCAAACTCAGATTGTCAGGCTCGTGGGGTAAGTGCTTTGCCCACTAAGCCATATTGCTAACTCATAAATTCAATTTATATGAAACCTATACCTTAAACCTCCCTTCTAAAGACACAGCAGCTTTACTCCTAATAAACATCAGAGGAAAGCAAGCAAAACAGACGCATGGAGACTGAGTGCCCATGAACAGAAGCAGGCAAAGATCAGAGGCCCAAGACACCCACAGTAACTCACTACAGCTCAACTCCAAATCTAACTTCTTTTAGTCCACCTACTCTGAACCCAGCTGTGATAAAATTTGAAAAACAGACCCGATGTATTCTTCCTTAAGCCTCTGTCTTCATTAAAGATCTTAAAATAAGGAAAGAGCAACAAAAATGTCTGGGTCAGGCTGGAGAGATGGCTCAGCGGTCAAGAGCACTGACTGCTCTTCCAGAGGACCTGAGTTCAATTCCCAGCAACCACAGGGTGGCTCACAACCATCTGTAATGAGATCTGATACCTTCTTCTGGTGCGTTTGAAGACAGCTACTGTGTACTCATATATAATAAATAAATAAATAAATAAATAAATAAATCTTAAAAAAAATGTTAGGGTCTGTTGTACCATAATATCACGACACCATTCTACCAAATAAACTCTTTAAAAATTCATCTGAGTTTATTAAAAAGGCTGTCACATTGCCAGCACCATAGAAAGATGCTTAAGGAAGTGAGACTGCAGGCTCACTCACCTGACCAAAAGCAGTCAAGGAGTTCATCCTGCCAGCTCCCCAGACTGATTTAGATTCTTCAATCTTCCTGTCATCACAAAGGTCACTTCTATCCACTAAGTCACATGTTTTTGTCTCAGATCAAACACTGAACACTGTTTTCACAGCTGGGCAAACTGAAGTAAATCAATTCCTTGATGTGGGAAAAGGACTGTTAATCTGAATCCAAATGCCAAGTTGCAATACTCCACCTTGTAAAATACTTTCTGTATTTTCCTTGTAAAGACAGTAAAAGTCTAGTTCCTCAAGATAAAAAGTTCAAACTCCAGGCCAGGTGTGATGACAAATACTTTCAGTGCCTTTAATCCTGGTAGTAGCACAGCACCGAACACACTGCAAACACTAAAAGAATTAGTCTCTTCCCCCTAAAACTCCCAATTTTTTACCTATCTTGACCTCGGGGATTTCATATTGTGTTCATTACACTCAATCCGTAACCAGAAAAATCTCCCTCTGGACAGCAGTGCCAAGAGGATATGTCAAGTGACAATAGATTTTATAAACTGCAATCTCAAATGATACACTTATAATCTGAGGCATGGATTATAATTGAAATGTAAACTTTGTATCTACACAATTTCCTGAAAAGAGGCACATTAGCTTCCATTCTTCTAAACTCCAGCCTACTCAGGCCTTTTCCAAGTTTCACAAAAAAAGAGCATTTTGCCCAGACTCCAGATCTTTGCACTTAACTGCTCTGTAATAGATCTTATCCCAGATCTTCCACCACTGCCCCCTTCCTTTCCTTGTGTAAGCTTCTAATGCCATTTTCTTATGAAGGCCCTTTCTGTCCTACCCACGCTCATCCTTCTATTCCCTGCATAGCACTTATTAAGGTCTCTGAAGTGTTTGTTTATTGTATATCATCACCTCAATGAGAACTCCAGGGATTTTTGTCTTCAGCAGCAAAGGGTGCTGAGTACAAAACGTGCACTGTCAGTATATCAAATGCGTGCCTAGATTCCCAAAAGCGACTAAGACCCTTAAATGGCTTGTGAATCACCACATTGCAAGCATTGAGGTAAATGGAATGCATTAGAACAGAGTATTATAGCCTGGGCAAGAATTGACATGTACACCCCGAGAGACCCCAACAGGTGAGAAGCAGCTCAGAAACATAGCCAAAACGCCCTCGGTACATAATTGATATGGGGCAGCACCCTGAAACGTCTCTACGCGGAACTAGGACAGTGGGGGACCGCGGCTGTCGGCAAGGTCAAGCCTGTGGTCGCAGGCAAGGTCAGGCTCAACTTCCCCCAAGGTGTACAACCCCCGACCCCGGAGGCCCCGAGATGACCCCGCGCAACCCGGCTGGCTGAGCTCTGGCCGCGGAGCCTGAGTCCCGGCAGCCTCACCTGCAGGTGAACTTGAGGGCGAAGAGCAGGGCGCAGCCGAGAGCCACGGCGCCGCACAGCAGCTCCGGCCGCTGGCGCGCCATAAGCGAGGCGCCGCGCAATCCGCGGCGGATCCTGCCCTCCGAGGACGCCGCCGCCCCGGCCGGGCTGAGGGAGCCGGAGCCCTTGGGGCCGCCACCCTCGTCCTCGGCGTCCTCGCTGTTGTTCCCGCCGCCGCCGCCGCGGCCTCCGCATTCCGACATTACATGCTCCCCGTGGCCGGCTTTATACCGCCGCTGCCGCCACCTCGGGCCCGGGAACCCGGCCCCGCACGTCGCTCGCAGACCTCGCAGCCAGCGGCGCCCGCTAACCCGAACTCACCACGTCAGCCGCACTTCAGAGACGCCCCGCCCACTGACCCGGAGCCTGCGCGAATGCCCGCTTCCCGGGCAGCCACGCCCTTCGGGGCCACGCCCCAGAGCCTACGGAGTCTGCGCGGGTGCTCGAAGCACTCGCGGCCGCGTCAGCCTTTCACAGGCCCCGCCTCATTCGTACAGACTGCGCAGGTCTGCAGTCACTCTTGTTCGACCCCGCCCTTCATTCGGGGACTGCGCAGGCGCTACGTCCTCGAACCCGGAAGCTAGTGGGTGAAGTCTCCTAACGTGTCCTTCCGTTGTTCGGAACCTTTCTATACTGTTAGGGCTCTAGTCGTTCTTTGCTCGACTTCGGAGCGGTGATTGTCGCTAGTGCTCTGGTCGACAGACTCTGCAGAACATAGCTACAGTTTGTTATCTCTGCTTTTCAGAAAGGGGGCCTCGTGCAGAGGCGAGAAGGACCGGAGGACACAGAAATGAGACGGAGACCGGTCTGCTCTGCACCTTAGTCTGTACCAGTGTAATGTAGTAGTAGCGCAGCATGCCTTCGGCTTCAGTTTCTGCTTTCAGGATCCTACCTTGACTTCCTTCAATGATGGATTATGATGGTAAAATGTAACCAAAATGAACTCTTTCCTCCCCAAGTAGCTTTTGTTCATGTGCTTACCACAGCAATAGAAACCATAAGACAAGTACATTCAACAAAAGAACCCAGCCGTTAGTAAAATCCCATTTCTATGACCCATGTTTGTTTGATGGGCAAATCCACAGAAACAGAAAGCAGACGTAATTAAAGCTTGTAAGGCAATGGAGTCACGGCATTGTCTGCCTCACACCTAGTATCTCAGCCAGCCTAAGCTGCAGAGTGATTATCTTCACACACACACACACACACACACACACACGAGGTTTATATGCGTTTTGTATTTGTAATTTTCTAACCAGGCTTGGTGGCACACAACTGTGACCCTAACTACTCAGGGAAAACGAGAGGACCACATGTAACAGGACTACATAGAGTTCAAGGCCAGCCACTTCAGGTAATCTGATACCCTCCAAGGTACCAAATGGAACATGTACACACACAGTCACACATAATTAAAAATAAAATCTTTTTGTAAAGTTGATGGGGAGGGGTAAACAACCTAGATCAAATGTTAATTTTAAAACCACCCATGTGGGCTGGAGAGATTGCTCAGTGATTTAAAGAGCACTGGCTGTTCTAGAAGACCAGAGTTCAATTCCCAGCACCCACATGAGGCTCATAGAAGTTTACAGCTCCAGTACTAGGGGATCTGACCTCCATGGGCACTAGGTGTGTGTATGTACATATATATGTGTGTGTGTGTGTGTGTGTGTGTATGCATGCTGTACACATAAAATTGTAAGATTATTTTAACAAAAACCATCATGGAGATAACCAAGTCCTAACGTGTGCCAGTTATCATTGGTTTTCTGTACCATCATCAGGGTACTGGAAGTGGCCCCATATCCCCTACACATGCTACTCACCTTTAACAATCTGCAGCTTGCCCAAACTTTTTCCTAGGTTCCTAAGCATCCCACCTCTTGAGATTTATTCTGAGGAAGTAATTCTGACTGGGCAACTAAAGGACTGGCTCCTTGTGAAGCCTCTGCCTCGAAGGAAGCATACCGTGCAACCTTGCCCACCAACCACCGCCCTGCTAGTTTCCTCCCTCCTGGCTGGTCCCTGCCTCTGACAGCATTTGGGCTGCAGGGAGATAAGCTTTTCTTTAATAGCTATTTCTATGTGTCTCGTCTTATACAAGCCCTCAGTGATCTGTCAGTGACCCCCAAAGGCCTGTTAAGGGTGCTGGATATACAGAGCCTCTGAGGATCCCACAGGTCATGTCTCTAATTCCAAAAGAAGCTGGCCTCTCCCAGCTAATCATTTGACACCATGAGAAGCCTCATAATCACTCCAAATCCTGAGGCAGTAGGGTAGAGAGAAAAGCTGTTTCCATGTACCTCCAGTTTGCAGCTTGTCACTCACTGTCCAAATACAAATACTATTTTAAAAAACAATTTATGAGACCAGTTAGGTAGTGGGGTACACCTTTAATCTTAGCACTTAGGAAGGACAGGCAAGTAGCTCTCTTTGAGATCCAGGCCAGTCAGAGCTACACAGAGAGACCTCAGCAATAAAAAAATAAAATAAAAGTGGTAACTTGAATTCAGTCAACAGACCCTCATAAAAGTGGTAGGAGAGATCTGATCAGAGTTGTCACCTATACACACTGGCACATATGTGTCCCCACACATGGTGTGCACACATCCACTAATAATCAACTAGAAAAAACCCAGCTCACTTGTACACCCAGGCTTGGGGGCACTCCTGTAATCCTAACTCCAGCAACCTGAGAGGTGATGGCAGGAGGATCAGGAGTCCAAAACTAGGCTGGACTATGTAAGATCAAAATGCAAAGGCATTTGGTGAGCTCAGCCCAGGGATACAGCTATCCTCACTACTTAGGAAGAACAGTGGGAGGATTACATGTTCAACCGCCTCAAAAGAAAAGGTAAAAACAGGCTGGCTTTTAGTTCAAAGGTACAGTGCCAGCCCCAGTGCTCAAGCCCCAGCACCCCTTACACCAATAAACAAACAAAACCTCTCTAAACCCCAGTTCCAATAACTCCTGATGGAGAAAGGACCACACCAAAACTACGAAAGTCATCTCTATGTAAAATCTTTTATTACAAGCAAATCGGTCCATACGCTACACAATACCAGCAGTACAAGTTTAATCTTTCAAAAATCATCATTTAAACAGCAAAAGACCAAGAAATAAAATTTGTGTCAACTGATTACTTTTAAAATATTCTTGATGTGCATGATCATCAGTTCCCTTATCACAGTGAGACATACAAATACAGAAAATACCCATTTAACAGACCCTAGTGCTAAATGGTTATTTGGCTTAAAAATCTGAGTTAAGAAAATCCTTTTTAGCAACCTACATACAGATAAGTAGCAGACTTTATTATTTTATTAAATAAATTCATTCCACTAAAACACAGAAGGAATTTCATCCCTTGCTCATTCCAATCCCAGTGTGCATTATTCTCTCGTGGCCATGGTTCTTCCCTTAGAGTCATCCTGAACCTTACCCTCTTCCCCAACACACCTCAGCCAAACTTCTGTCCAACAGAGTGCAACCTGGAAGCAAGTCGCCGCCATCTGATGCCAGTGGCTGCACAGAGCCTAGCCAGGCCTGTCAAACAGCCTGTCCTATCTACTATGGTTGCTGCTCAGGAGGAACGATAGATGCTGATCAAGCAGAAAATCTGCAGCTCCTCTGCTATGCGCCGTTCAACACTTGCAATTTTTCTGGTCAGTGCTCCGATTGGGTTACATAAAAGCCAGCATATTACTTTAAATCTTTAAACAAAAAACTATATTTTCCAAAGTCATTATCATTTGGGGCAATTAAATGATCTTTCCGTGCTTTCTGGAGTTTCATCTGAAGGGCCTTCCTTCTCTCTTCCCATTCATGAAGTTCAGCATTTCCATGTGCAAATTTACAGCTGCTTCCTTCTGTGCAGGAGCCATTCATATACCTGTCAGCAGTAAATGATGCAGTTAGAGACAGGATCGTGACTCCTCTCCAGCTGCATGGCTGATCTGCCCACACCTGGGGTCATAAAGTTGTCATTCCCTCTCTTATGGCTGCTGGAGAGAACACAGGGCCTCCTCCTGCCTACTGAGCACAGTTCCTTCTAACCATGGAGTGGCATCCCAGACCCAGTTAGAAGGGTAAGTCTGGGACATAAATCTCTTATGGGCACAATATACACAACAAGGAAATCAGATCTGTAAACCACTTAAAAGTGTTCCATCAGAAAGTCCTGACTAGGGCTGGAAGCCTAGCTCAATGGTCAAGCTTGCCTGGGATGTGGACACAGAGGAGGATCACTGGGTGTCCTGCTCCATCACTCTCCACCCAATTCCCTTAAACAGTCTCCCACCCAAACTAAGCGAGGCTGGGAAGCAAGGTCCAACAGCCCCTGTCCCTGCCCTTCCCACAGGCAAACACGGCTGGCTTTTCACATGGATTCTGGAGGCCTGTGCAGGAAGTGCTGCTCATACCTGCTGGACCAACTTCCCAGCCTCAGCCTGGGGATGGGGTATGTAAGAAGAAAAATATTTTAAAGATCTTATGATTTTAAAATTAACCAACAAGAATATTTTTGTTTTCTTGTGATGTTGGGCCTTATGTATCCTATCCCTCTGATTGGGTCCCCAAGACAAAGGCTCTAAATCTAGTAATTAAACACAAACAGTAATTTTTGAGGGCGTGGGGTGTTTTTTTCAAGACAGGGTTTCTCTGTGTATCCTAGAACTCACTCTGTAGACCAAGCTAGCCTTGAACTCAGAGATTTGCCTGCCTCTGCCTCCAGGGTGCTGGGACTAAAGCTGTGTGTACCACCTAATACTTGTTTGTTTGTTTGTTTCTATGTATATAAATATGCCTGAGTATGTATGAGACCAAAAGACCATGTCCAATCCCTTGGAACAGAAGTTATAGGTAATTGTGAGCCACTTGGTATGTGTAGTAAGAAGCAGATCTGGGGTCTCTCAGAAAGCAGCAGGTGCTCATGACTGCTAAGCCATCTGTCCAACCCAATGCTGTATTCTAAGTTTATATTTAAAATATAACTTAAAGGCCGCTTCTAAGTGGATGAGTACTGGTTATGAGCTCTGAGACTGCAAAGGTGGCGAGGGAGGGTGTGGACAGGTGTACCAGCATAGCACTCCTGGGCGTTCTAGGGCCTGCCAGGGCACAGTACCATTACAAGACTCCCACCCGCTTCCTACTCTGTCTGCAGACACAATGACATGCGATCAGCTCTTTTCACAGGGAACCTGTAGGGCTACATACCTGTCACAAACACTGAAGTACCCTGTGGGGAAGCGGTGCTGCCAGCAGTACTGGTCGTCCTCAGTGTGGAAAACCTTCTCCTTGTGCTTCTCGGAGGAGATGTGGTCTTGCCACTGCTTCTCACTGTTACAGTTCTTCCCACACATCCAGCAGTGGAAGTCCACCTAAAGGGTGCAGGGAGATGTGCTGCCTGAGAGCCGGTGCCTCCCACTGCTGCCTGAGCTTAATGCAGGCTCCAATCTGGGGAAGCCGGCGAGGGACATATAACCCAAAATCAGACCAATGCACAAGAAATGTCATTTGAAAGGCAGTTAGGTGTTCTGAGCTGGGTTAACACCCTGAGGGAAAGCAGGAGCTGCACAAGGTCAGAGCAGGCCAGCCCTAGAATAAGCAACAGCAATTCTACACGAGCGAATCCCAACAACACAAGATTGGTATTAGGCACCCAGAAAGTAAAGATGCTGGCCCTGCAAGGACAGAGGTGCACATCGCGGAAAGGTTGAAGTGCTATAAGACACCCACACTCAGGTTGTCCTGAGCACACACACAGGACCGGGACAGACAACAGCCCTGCAGTGTGAGGGCATGGGTAAGATGCAGGGTTGAAAGCAGGAAACAAGTGGCAGGAGCACGCGCTGCTGCCAGGTGCTGACTACAAATGAACAGGAGCCACGGAGTGATGGCCGGGCACAGCGGTTCATGTCTATAATCCCAGTGCTCTGGAGGCTAAGTAAAGATGACTGCTCAAATTCACGACCAGCCTGGGCTACAGAGGGGCGGGGGCACATCACTGCTATGATATATAAACATAGCATGGAGAAATGCACCCTGGTTCCTCTGGGCACAACACACACACTTCCCACTTTATCTGCAGGACCTACTCTACAGACAGAGCACTAACGTCAGTCACTAGGAGAGACTGGCTCAAGCCATTCACGTTGCCTTTACTTTTTACAAAGGTCTCGCTGTGGAGCCCTAGCAGACCTGAAACTTGCTCTAGGAGGCTGGCTTTGAACTTAAGAAATCACCTGCCTCCGCTCCCCAAGTGATGAGCTGAAAGGTGTGCATCTCCTCAGGTGTCATGATTGGCTTTTGAGAAGTGTTCTCATGTAGCCCAGGATGGCCTCCCATTTGCCAGGCATCCAAAGATGACCTTGGATTTCTGACGCTTCGTCTGGAACTCCCAAGAGTGCTGGGATTAAAAGCATATACCGCCACATCCAGTTTACGCAGTGCCAAGATGAAACAGAGTATTATGCATGCTAAGCAAGGACTCTACCAACTGGGCTACGTCCCAACCAAGCTTCTTTATGGTTTTGAAATTAAGACATCAAGCAAGACAATTTCAACACAAGGAGATTTAAGCTAATGGCAAAAAAAAAAGCACAGAAGGAAAAAGACAGTGGAGGGAGACAGGCTGCAGGGGACAGGGTCAGGCTTTGGAGAAGGGAGGAAGGCAAGGCTGCATGGGCAGCCCTGCAGCAGGCCTGCGTGAGCAGCGGTACTCACAGTGACTTCCGCATAGTCTGTTGGCATGTGGATCTGCTTCCCGTTTTCTTTACTACAGTGACTGGATGTCTCATCACTTTTTTCAGTTTTCTGGTTCTTCAGCCAGAGTTCATAAAATTGCTCTATATCATGTACTGAAAAAAAAAAAGGACCTGTGTTCAGCGACAACCACACAATGCCATTCAAATACACACAAGCATGTGGACTGCCTCTGCTGCTACACCTTCAAAACAAACGTGGTGCACATCTTTACTCCCAGTACTCAGGAGGCAGAGGCAGGTGGATCTCTGAATTTGAGGCCAGCCTGGTCTACAGGTTGAGTTCCAGGACAGCAAGAGCTACATAGAGAAACCCTGTCTCAAAAAACAAAACAAACAAACAAACAATCTGTAGTAAAACTATTTAGATTCAAAAGTGAAATGCTGTCTGAAACACCTCTCAAACGCCCACCTATCTGATGGCCACAACTGATCTTGTCTAGAGTCATAGAGGAACTGAGCTGTCCCGGACAACTTTTAAGGAGGTTACATGCCTATTACATGCAGGGTGTAGAAGTGCAGATTCACACCAAATGTGGCCTAACAGAATGCACATCACAAGTTTGCACACCACAGAGGCTGTGGTCGTGCTCCCAGCAAGCAGCAGCAGCACCAGAGCTGCAGCCCAAACCTGTGAACTGCGTGTGTGCTCACAGGTGTCAAGGACAGACAGATGAACTTACTTTTGTTATCCTTCATGTAAGTCCACACTTCCCGTTCCTCAGGACTATGAGCAAAGGAACAGTTGCCAACATACTGACACTTTTTTCTATTAGCAATATGGTTGCATAGCTGTGTTGAGAAAAAAAATACATATATAATATATATAATACATAACAGACAAAATCACACACATACACACACATGCGCACACACACGCACGCACATGCACACATGCACACACACACACACACACAGGCACGGCACATACGGGCACACACATATACACTAAAGATACTACATATACATTGCTTAGTATAACTGATTTTACATTAGAGCAAAATAAGTCTTGCGATCAGTGCTAATGCTGAGTAGCACAAATTTTCAGATGAGTTCTATTTAAATGCACCAGCAGCCCAAAACACATAGTGATAGCAAACATTTCTGTTTCAGAAAGTTTTCCAAAGAAAGTGAAGCACAGATTTAAGGAGTATAAATTTCCTACAAAACCACATACTAGGGATCTCATCTCTGCAGTGAACATGATACCCTCTCCGTCAAGTGGCTACTGTTCTCTTCCCATAATATTCATGATGCCTCCAAATCAGAACTCGGGACAGAAAGAGAACTTAGCTTGCTCCACAGCTTACTAGATAGTGCCAGGAAGCTTCCAGACTCGAAGTGCTAATGACCTCACACAGCTAACCTTTACCACAAGTCTAGATACAGTGTATCTGAAGACACCTGCTGCCCTAACCAGTGATAAAGAGGCTTTCCAACAGCATTCCTCCGGTTAAGTGGAATTTTAATTAACAAGGGGAACAAGGTGGCAGGAGTAGGAGAATGAAGTGACAGTGATCATCAGACAAGTTTTCTGGAAGAATCATTATTCTCCAAGAAACAGAAGATCCTCCATCACCAAGAAAGGTCTCAGCAGGTGGCTGGCTGTGCTGCGGCAAAAGCCCTTAACTGCTAACTGGGTTGGTGTGCTCTTCACCAGGAACTGGCCTTTCCCACTACTTACCTTACACAACAGTGAGTGCCCAGCATCTGCTTTTGAAAACTCTCAACATTACATTTTCTCCTGGGATGAAATCAGTAACCCCGCATGAAAACCTACAGGAGGCCAGCAGTCTATGTATTGAGTCAGCTTCATCACAGACTTGGATACATTCTTTTTGTTCGTTTTCTTTTGAGACTTTGAGAAAGGGTCTGCTCATATAGCCCTGGCTAGCCTTAAGCCAGGATAGCCTTAAACTTGTAGTGACTCTTCTGCCTCTGCCTTCTAAGTGCTGGAGTTACAGGGTGAGCTGCCACCCCTGCCTTACCCAGTCACTCAAAAATAAAGAACAGGGAGTATGAAGCACAAGGCCAGGCACTGTACTGGGCTTCAGAGACTCCCATAACAGATTACTGTCCTTGTGGCATAATGATCCCATTTACCAGATAGGCAAATAAAGCCACAGAATATTACAGGCTCCTTCTGAAGGAAGGTGTTCCTACCTCCCCACAATCTCTATAACACACACACACACACACACACACACACACACACACACACACACACACACACACTTTAAAAAAGGGTCCTACAACATCTAACATGATTGGGGGGGGAAAGAGTCAATAAAGCTGCTGAGTAGTTGCATTAAAATAGACCTCACCATATTCAAGCTTAAAGAAAAACCAACAGTCCTGGGAAGAACCTCAGGAACTACAAAGAATGACTTATTTGTTTTGGCAGTTCTGGGGATTGAACTTAGGACCTCACACATGCTAGACAAGTATTCTATCACTGAGCTACAACCCAGCCCAGCAGCCCTGTTTTAGCCAACTCTCTAATAACACATCCTCATCCTTTATGGCCCAAGATATCAAGGTTCCAATGCATCTCCTTTTACATAAACGCCTTCTGACTTCACTTCAGTTACAGCAGATCACTGCCTAGCAAGGCCTTGTGACTTACACTAAGCTTTACAAAGCTACAAGGCACAGAGGTGCTGCAACACTCATCCTGTGCTTCCTCCACTTTCCCAGGCACAAAGAGGACCATGTTCCTGGCTTCTCTGATGAGACACTCTGGCATGTTGCTCGTCAACACCCCACCTGTCCCTATCTGTCAATCACACAGTGTGATGCCTCTGGACTCTCTCCACACACTGACTTGTGAAAAGACAGGTCCATAGACAACTAGTGACCTGGCTGGTTATTGGTATTGCCCTGGCCCTCCCAATACAAGCGGTGCCTCTGCATGAGCGAATGCTATCCTTCTGCTAAGACAGTGTATTGTTCTCTTCCCAAGAGGCGTGGAGAACAGGAGTGCACACTGCGGCACTGACATTCCTTCTGGGCCACCACAGCAAGTCTTACATCTTTGAGTGTCTGTGTGTGTGTGTGTTGAGGGTGGGGCTTGAAACAGGGTTTCTCTGTGTAGCCCTGGCTGACCTCTGTAGACCAGGCTGACCTCCAATTCACAGAGATCCTCCTGCCTTTTAGTACTGGGATTAAAGCAGTGTGACATTAATGTCTGGCATCTTTGAGTGTCTTTTAGCTTGCATGCCTTGTTGTAAAACAACCAAGGTATAACAGGAAAAATGAGAGAGACTGCATTTAGCATTGCTGACAAGAAAGGTGGCCCCGGGCTTCACCTCCAACTCAGACAAAATAAAAGGAAATCCTCACTCCATCCCCAAAATAGATTCATTGAAAAATTAATTAAATTATGCTATAACTTTCCCTCAACTCTGGTTATCTGTTTACTCTGTCTACATAACCTATAAAGTCCCAGTCAACATGGAAACTGCTAGTCACACACATACACCAAGGGGCAAGGAAGAAAACCAAACAGCTTCAATTTCATCACAACCGAGGAACAGTACTTAGCGGGCTTTGAGCTTCAGTCGGAATTAGCACTACTTCTAGTAATTGGAAATGCCTAATTTTAAAAAGTGGCTTAAAAATTACGTATGTACATCAAACTGTAAAGGCATTTGTTTCTTTGTGGGGAGAGGACGGATGTTCATCCACTTCTTACGTTCAAAAGACATCGCTCTCATTGCACGACGTTCTTTGGTCCACCTAAAAAAGATGGAGTTCAGAAAAAACAACACTCGGGCAAAAAGCATAACATAAAAGGCGAGCACAGCATGTGCACCCAGAGGACCAGAGTCTTCTCACCCTCCTAAGAGATGCCTTGTGCGTTTACTGTCTCACTTCTTCTGGACCTGGACACTTCAGCACTCAGGACAAACTAAGCAAACGAAGTGCTAAGACCAAACGAAAGGCTACTCATGAAATATCAGCTACCAGATCCTCCAGAGCCTTGTCCTTGTCATCTGTTAGCACAGCTAATCACTGACTTTCCAGTGTCCCGCTCTCCTCTCACTCGCAGGGCTGGGCCCTGTGGAGCGCGCGCAGGGGCTGCAGGCGCCCACACATACTTACGAGTGCTGTGCTTTGGCACTGCAGTATTTCCTGTTCCTGTCGGGTTCGGTGACTTGGCCATTTCTCAGACACTGAGCACAGACAAACTTTATCTCCATGTTAAGTAATCCAGGCATGATCTGATTACCAAGTACCTTGAACATGAAAGATCAATTACAGCAGAAAGCACTTTTCTAAAAACAGCATACAAAATCACCATGCATTCTGTACCAGCAGTTATCTGGCTCTATGACTAGACAAATACATATATGGTGACAGTTAAACTAAACTGTGTCAAATACGCAAAAGAATCTGATAAAAAGATAGAGACTTAGAGATGCCAAACCTCAACTGAGAGAAGCTAGCTTTGGAGCTCAGTGGCTTCGAGTGGGTCAAGGAGAACAATGGATAGGCAGGTTAACCATGTAGGACAGAAAGCTCCAAACCATAACCTATTAGCCTTATCCAAGAATTGCCAGAGGCCAAGACCCAGTGTTTGTCCAAATGAGCGGAGGAGGAAAAGTGTGTCTACACCACTGGTGGATATCACAGGCTCCCATATGCTGGTTCATGGCATCAACCAGCTGCAAATCTGTTTCCACAGAACAGTTACTCGACTGAACAAGTTCTAAGTAAAAGACTGTAAGCATGAACCCCAATCTACCACAAATCGAGCCCTAGCTAGGCAGCTCCTGAAGGAATAGGGAATACCTGCAGTCCAGGCAGGCTTGCTTCCAAACTTCTCCAGTACTGTCTGGATTGTTGAGCAATATCATCATGGGAGATACCTGGAAATGTACAAGTCTCTCTTAATGAACACATCACAGTAACCCACTCCCATGGTCTCAGTCAGCCTAACAGAATTCTTAACTCTTCAAGCCTCAGGCAGCCTGATCCATCAAGGATGAACATATACTACATCACATTTTTAAAAATGGAGTGTTTACAAGCATAGTTCTTTATGTCTCTGAGGAATCGTCTCCCCAGTCATGAAATCCGTGCTACATGTACACACTTGTGTCAATGAAAACGCATCTCTAAAAACACAAACAAATATCACAGTATCCAAGCAAGGCAGCGCAGACCCACAGTCCCAGCTACTAAGGAAGCGGGGGCAGAGTCCAGATCAGGTCTGCTGGGGCTACAGTGTGAGTTCAAGGGCAGCCAGACAATGTAATGGTGACCTATCTGACATAAACAGCAAAGAGGACAGGAGATAAAGCTGATTGAGAGTTCTCCTAGAGTACACATGGCCCTAAGTCCAATCCACCAGAGGGATGGAACTGCATACTCACATTTTTTTATTACATATCATTTATCTGCTGTGGCACTCAGAGGACAGGCTGCATGTCCATTTTCTCCCTTCACGTGGATCCCAAGAGCCAGCTCAAGCCAGCATGCTTGGCACGAGTGTCTTCCCCATCCAGCCATCTCACTAGCCTCAAGCTGTTATGAAATGAGCTGACTGCGAAGTGTGGCTCTCCTTACTACTGTTCTGTCCCCACCCCACACCTGGCTTCTCTCTGGAGCAGGGACAGTATCAAGCCGACACACACACACCTCTTTCATTTTGCATTATCCAAACTTTCAATTCAATAAGACTGTGGGCATAGAAGCACTCATCTTCCCTGACGCAGCCATAACGGACTTCGTGTCGACATAAGTCAAGCTGACACTGTTTATGAAAAGACCGTATTTTGGAATATTTTACTGTGGCCTCTCTCAAAATGTGAACAAGGCACCTATGAAAAAAACAAAGTAACATTTTAATACTGCTCAGCCAACTTTAAACACTATACATATATACATTCATACACATATGTACATACATACACATATGTACCATGTCAACTTCTAGTTTGAAAAGCCATTTTATTAACATTAGTCCCAGAAAAAAATTACACATGCAACTTTTAGTGGTATAATTATATTTAAACAACAACAACAAACCCATAAATGCACACCATGAGAACTTTTATATACTAAGTAATCAGTCTAGTAATTCAGAACTTAATTCTCAGAAAAATGAACAAAAAATACTTTTTAATTTCTTCTATATGTTTAGTGTGAGCACGTGTGCGTGTACACACGCACACACAGGACTAAAGGCATGCACGCTCACTGTTTTTCTTCTTGCTGGTTTCTCAAATGACACCTGCTGTCCTGGCTTGCTATGTAGGTTAGGCTAGACTCAAGTTTGTGGTCCTCCTGCCCCTGTCTCCTAAGTGCTGACATTACAGGCATGTGTCATAACTCCCAGTTAAGAGACATGTTAAAAATAGTTATTACTTCTCAAAACAACAGAAGGGCTAAAGGGATGCCTTCTACTGACATTTTCCCCTTTTTCTCAAGGCACTGTGGTCTTACTATGGAGTCCTGGCTGACCTGAAGTTCAGGGGAACACCGACATTAAATTCCTCTGCTGTGGTAACCATGTGTGCCTCTAGATCTAGTCTATGACTGCCTTTATTGGATCTAAGAACATGTATGTTTGTCACTATAAAACAGGGGAAATCACCAACATACTTATTGTCCTCGAATTCATGCTTTGTGACCGGGTGAGAACAGGCAGTAGAGTTATCTTTATTTCTTTTACTTATCATTCTAGGTTTATGGTCAAAACATTTCTGAAAGAGAGGAAAAAGAAGGATTATCACACAAATAAACACAAGTCTAAGGTTTGTGCCTGGAATACTGCCTTAGTATCTTCAGTATCTTTTTTTTTTTTTTGGTTCTTTTTTTCGGAGCTGGGGACCGAACCCAGGTATCTTCAGTATCTTTATACATTTATAATGACTAATTTGTACCAATCGGTACCCAGCACAAAACCCTACTACTATACGCTCTGCTCTGGTTGCTTTGAGACATGATCTCTATAGCCCACCACACTGGCTTTGAACTTCAGAGTGACGCCCCTGCCTCAGACTCCTTTACTACCAAGCCCAGCTTCCTCCCATTCTTTCAAAGAGTAGGAGTGGCTACTGGCTTAACCCTCATGGAGACCCACCTGCCTTACGTCCCAAAAGTGCTGGGTTAAAGGTGTGTCCACCATACTGGAATACTTTGTTTTAGTTTGGTTTTTGTTGAGACAAGTAGCCTTAGCTGGCCTGGAGCTCACTATATAGACCAAAGTGGCCTGCAATTCAGGAAGATCTGTCTGTTTCTGCCTCCCATGTGCTGGGATTAAAGACTACCAGCACCCAGCCACACCTTCTTTAATGCAGTGCTGGGCCTCCATGTACACTAGGATAATTTACACCCTCCACCACTCTCACCAAATTTAACAGCAGAAAATGAGTTGTGGAGAAATCACCTCACAAAGGAATGTAAACTCTCCAAGGTGCTCCTGGAGGATTTTGACCACAGTCAGGCTGATCTTTCCATTGCCGCCAAAGAAAGCCTCTCGACTGAAGGCCCCTGTCCTCTCCAGGGTCCACACGTCTATCTCTTCTTGGCAATAAGCAAACGTGCAGTGGCCTGAATATCGACATTCATCGTCGGCAGCAACATCTGGAAAGGCAGGAGAGACAGACAGCTGTTTTTCCCGGGCAGTGAATGGCAAACACAGCCAGTGTCCAGGAAACATCCTAGATAACGTAGGTGATTCTGCAGGAACGTTGCTCCCGGGAAGCAGAGGGTGGGAGTCCGTCTTCCAGCTGAGCTGGGTTTGACTGCAATGGGGAGAGGATGCAGGGCTGCACCAAGGTTGAAACTGGTTTATAGGCAAAGTGGGACAGGAGATGGACATGGAGTTAAATTGCCAAAGCGTGTGTCACATATGTGTGAAAATGTCATTGTGAACAATCAATACTATCACAAAAATGGGCGGAAGAGACGGCTCGGCAGTTAAAGAGCACTGGCTGCTCTTGCAGAGGACCCTGGGGTGCATTCCCAGCATCCACACTGCAGCTTACTCTTTGAACTGCTCTGGACTGTGCAGGCCCTGAACTTAGGTACATAGACATATATCCGTGTAAACACTCATGTACATAAAATAAGTGAAAATAAAAACAAAAAGTAAGGTACATCCAGAAATAGCAGCTTCCTTTCTTTTTTTGTTATTCCTCAGTGGCTTTCAAAGCTCATCAAGATGAAGGTTAAACTGAATGCCAGTCTTCTCCCGGGCACAGTCAGAGCTGCAGTCCACTGCTGTAATTCTATGGAGATGAAACCGAGTTCCATATTTAAAACCCGATCTAGGCCGTCGCCACAAACTATAAATGCCAGGGAGCACAGACTTATTTAGGAAAGTAAATCTCATCACTTGGAGGGGAACAATGGAGGAGAATCTACAACATCCTCTTGAGAGAGGTCAGGGGAGCGGCAGTGAGCCCAGCACAAATGTAAAGGCCAGTGAGAGGCTGTCGGTGCTCCTCAGACAGCAGACAGCACAATGACAGTCCACAGTTGACTGTGGGCTTTGTTTACAAATCTACCCAGGCTGGGCCTCCCCACCCTACAATATAAATCCTAATGTCTAAAAAAAAAAGCAGCAGAAATAACAGAAAATATGAACTGACCTGATTCAACACACTGCTGTGCCCCAGTCTAACCATTTTTTTATTACTTTTGTTTTTAAGGCTTATTTATTTATTATGTGTACTGGTGTGTTGTGTGTGTGTGTATGTCAGATTTCCTGGAACTGAAGTTACAGACAGTTGTGAGCTGCCTGGGAACTGAACTCAGGTCCTCTGAAGAGCAGCCAGTGTTCTTAACCACTGAACTATCTCTCCAGACCCTCACCATTTTTAATAACAGGAAATATTGGAACAATCATAGCCAACAGATGCAGATGACAAGGCCTGGGATTAGCAGAGTGACTCCCCAGAAGATGCTTAGTCATGTAACACACACCAACTCACTATAATAAATTGTAATTATAATAAATACCTTTGCATATATAATATGGTCCTTCATAATTTGTTTTTGTTGGTCTTGGACGTATTTTTTTCCATGATTTATCTTCAACATTTTTTATCCTACCAATTAAAATATCTTTCTTACATTTATGATCTAAATTAGCATGGTATATGAAATCCATTAACTTAGGGCCTGAAAAAGACAGAGAGAAGACTGTTCATTTTTGAGCAAAACAAGTGGCTTTCAACTGAAACGTGCAGTTTATAAGCAGTCATGAGCAGGTGAACATTGACCACCACTGGCCTGAAATCCCATCAGAAACAAACAGGCCACCAGAGTAAACTGGTGCCTTGTCAGGAAACAGTGTCCCCTATTCCAAAGCAGCGCTGCCCAAATGATCTGGGTAGGAAATCTAACTGCTCATAAAAGCATCAATTTGGATAGCTTTGGGAACAGATGCTGTCTGTTCTTTCCACTGCTTCCTCCCTAACACTTCAAAGCCACCAAAGCCAGGGCCCTTTCCACCTGGTCATGAGCACCTCACAGCTCACACTGCTGCCTGCTAGTTTGGTGTGCTGACCTGATTTTACAAAGCAGATCTGGCAAGCTTGCCTCAGCTCGTGGGTTCCTTCAAGGGGATGCCTAGGAGTCCCTGAAGAAAATGGTTTAGCGATCACACTTCCAAACAAGTTTCCACAGTCATTGCTAGGCTGACTTGTAATTCCCAGAAAATTGTCAGAGGCAAACAAACTACCTGGTCCATTCATCTGCAAAAAGAGTAAGAAAACAAAACAAAACAAAAAAACAAACAAAACAAAACAGAAACAGGCAACAAATATTGTACTATCACTAAAGAAGACCTGAATTCCTGTGGAGAGGAGGCCAAGGCTGGCACCAACCTAGTAGAGCTTCTCTACTACAAACTGTCCGTTTCTGCATTTCCCTCTCAATTCTGGGCCCCTGTAGCGATCCTCTAATGGCTGGGACTGATGCCCAAGAGTTCTGCTTCTGCAGGACTCCCGTCTTCCATGCTCTGCTCATGTCTCCTCATTCTGTTAGTGCACTAGGGCTTACACTATCTCCATGGTGATTCCTCGCTCTGACAGATCCAGCTACACACTCAGGACATTTGCACTGGATGTTTTGGATGAGCCTTATAACACTATTCCCCACAACACACAGAAAATCAAAGGAGGCTCTCATTTCCATTCACGTGATTTAGTTACTTAAGTACAGGCCTAAACTCAACCTTAGTGACGCATTCACAAAAGAGGAAGTGGCACTTACAAGTAAAAGGGAGGAGTTACTGCTGTTAAGCGCTGTTCCCTCTCTAGCAGTTGAGGTGGACAGATCTAAAATAATAAAAAAACTTCAACAGACTTTTTCACTCTACCCACAGAATCCACACACAAGGGCACTGCAGCTGACTCGCTATGGCTTCCCCAGCTTTCCCGTCCCAATCCTGTAAGCTCTCTCACTCACTGCTGACAAAGAGGGCTTAAGGTCTTTCTTTTAGAGGCCAAGAGCAAAAATAACCCTTAGCCATTATTGGAAAATTATCTACACAGGGTCTACTGAATAGGACTAAGACACATCTAAGAAAGTCATACCCGTATTCAAAGCCTGTGATGACGCCAGTGCCTCTCTGACACTAAGCAGCAGGCAGCTCAGGGCGGGCTCATCTTAGCCTACCACGCACTTACTTTCCCTCTGCCATCCTCTGCCCATGGTTTTCAACCTCTTCACTCAACCGGTGAACTATATAACTATGTCTCCAGAAAATATGAAGCCTTTCCTCACTATTTATGGTGTGTGGTGATGCCAGGGGTAGCCCGACAGTAGAGCACTTTACATATGTGTGTAGCACTCCAGAAAAACAAAGCAAACCAACAACCAAAACCAAGTATTCTGCCTAGTATCGGTCAGACTAAGACCTCGGTACTCCGTGATAAAATAAGGACATGGGCTGCTGAGCTTGACAGATAAAAGCCCAACCAGGTCTAAATGTTCTCATATTAACCCCAGATGGGAAGCTAGTTTCAATGACTTCCCAGTTCACATGCTCTAAGAGGGATCCACTCTAACGCAGAACACACTTTAGGTCATTTGCCCTGAAACAAAAGAACAGTAGCTTAGCCAATCATATGACCTAAAGTCAATGATGTTCCTGTGCCTACCCAGATGCCGTTCATTCTTACTATCAAAATGGCAGTTAGGTCAAGCCAAGTCCAAACCTGAAGGCTCCCTCTTTATAGCTTAGCCACAGTTAAGAACAATTCAAGAGACCACCACTAACGGTGCTTTATAAAAGTGTGGTGTGTTGTCATCTTTAGACAATTGGCTGGTTATTGGTAATTTAGGAGAAAGTCTTACCTCGAGTGGACTCAGTCACCGAAAATGCATTTAAAGAAGAGTAGAAGTCTTCCAAGGGTGAAGTCAGAGGTGGAAAACACTCTGCAAAGGAGCGCTCAGGAGCGTACCTTGCACCAATGGGCAAGGTTCCAAGCAGGGATGGTGCCCTGAAGGGGAAGCCTGGAGCTGCGCTGGCAGTCGGGAGGGGTCCTCGGACCAGGGTGGAGGACTAAGGAGAAGAAACGGGAACAAGACCCAAGACCCTCTTTCAATGCCTTAGCTTCCTGCTTTTACCACCAGCTTATCAAAACAGACCTCCCCCACCACCCCTCCGTGCCTGAACTGAGGGAATGAGCTGCACAGAATGCTCGCCTCCAAATAAAGGTTCAGTACACACTCCTTCCTCTCTGCCCACCACACTGTACCCACCCGGCCATGATGGACTGGGTCCTTTAAGATCCAGTTCACAACTAAGATTGAATCTTGCTGGAGACTTTTTAAAAGACAGGGTCTCGTGTAGATCGGCTCAAACTTAGCATGTTACCTTAGATGACCTTGAGCTTCTTTTCTTTCCCTGCTGCTCCTACTTCCCATGCTACCATGCGGTACTGAGGATGTAGCCCAAGGCTTCATGTATGCTACACATCATGAGCTACATTCTTAGCCCTCAACTCACACTTTTATTTATTTTTAAACTTTTAAAATGTATTTAGAAAGGGGACTAGACGACAATGAGATGGCTCTCAGATTGAGACCCTTGCCCCAACAAGGAGGAAGAGAAGGACCAACTGTTGCAATCTGTTCTCTCACTTCCTCACTCACCTACACACAAACACATGCATGAACAAGTAAAGGACAAACCATAAAGACTGTGTGTGCTGTGTGCATATGTGCATATGTGGCGTGCCTCTCCCTGTGGGCACGTGTGAGGGCAGTGGCTTATGTCAGGACATCCTCAGATCCTTTACCTTATTCTGACACAGGGTGTCTTCACTGAACCTCACAAGAGCTTGTGACTCAGCTAGACTGGCTGGCCAGTCTGGGAAGCACTAGTCTCTGCATGGTCTAGCTCTGGGCATACAAGCAGGGAGCACAGGCTCCCAACTGAAGTCCTTCTACTACTTGCAGTTACCCACTGAGTACACTTAAGGCTTAAAAAATATTGGGGTTTGGGACTTAGCTCAGTGGTAGAGCGCTTGCCTAGCAAGCACAAGGCCCTGGGTTTGGTCCCCAGCTCCGAAAAAAAGTAAGAAAAAAAATAAAAAAATAAAACAAGGGGCTGGAGAGATGGCTCAGTGGTTAAGAGCACTGACTGCTCTTCCAAAGACCCTGAGTTCAAATCCCAGCAACCACATGGTGGCTCACAACCATCTATAGTGAGATCGGATGCCCTCTTCTGGTATGTCTAAAGAGAGTAACAGTGTATTCATATAAATAAAATAAATAAATATTAAAAAAGACAAACAAACAAGGTTTCATTTTTAAAAGGAGATTTGTTTATTTCAATGTCTATTTTGACTGCCAGAATTCCCTGAGAGTTACAGACAGTTGTGAGCCATTGTGTGTCAAGGTGTTAGGAATCAAACCTGGGTGTCCTGGAAGAATAACTAGTGATCTTAACCGATGAGTCATCTTGCCAGCCCCAATATTTAATGTTTTTAAGGGAAGTAATTTGTGCTTGTGTGTATGTGTGTATGTATGTATGTATGCACACATAGATGTGTGTTTAAATTATATGTTTACATATAACACATGTATAATATATATAACATAAATATATAATATATATTTCTGTTACGTGTATAGATGTTCTACTTGAATGTATGTCTGTGCACTACACATGTGCAGTGTCTTCAGAGGCCAGAAGAGGGGATCAGATCCCTTGGAACTAAAGTTACAAACAGTTGTACACTGTCATGTGGGTGCTAGGACTCAAACCTGGGTCCTCTGGAAGAAAAGCCAGTGCTCTTAACTGCTGAGCCATTTCTCCAGTGTGTGTGTGTGTGTGCGCGCGCGTGTATCCATCCCTGAGTATATGCATGAGTTCAAGAAAAAGATCAGCCTCAGGTATCATTGGTGAGGAGCTACCTACCTCGTCTTTAGGACCTGGGTTCACCCCAGGCTACACTAGCTGGCCAGTGAGCCCCAGGAATCTGCTTGCGTCCACCTCTCCAGCTCTGAGATACAAGCTTATACCACCATACCTAGCTTTCTTACACTGGTGCTGGGCTCACACTCAGGTGCCATGCTTTTATGGCAAACGCTTTTGTGGGCTGTGGTCTACGTACAGGTGAGGGCAGGTACAAGATAAGGCAAGGCCTGCGATGGGGCAGTGAAAGAAAGGCAGGCACAGAGTTTTGGAGAGAGGAGAGAGAGAGGAGGAGGGAAGAAAAAGAACCAAGATGGAGGAGGAGAAGGATGATCCAGATTTGTGTGGCCTTAAAGGGCCACAGGTGGTATTTTACAAGGGATGGATTTTTACAGGATGATTTGTCTTATCTAGGTGGGCAGTTTAGATCATTATCAATTGGCTCTGAGTTTATTGTATGGATGTTTTGTGGAGTGAGAATTTACTAATATAAATCTGATAGATAAATTACAAGTTTCTGGAGTTTTGATTGTAATGGTTACTGAAGTTGTGACTGTAACCACAGTGGGTTATGTCACAGTGGGAATGTGAGCGAGTGCGCAGAGAGAGAGCCTCTGCGTGGAACTGGCGTGGCAGCGACCCGCCATGGGAACTAGATGAATGGCAAGATCATTACAGGGCCCAGAGAGTCGCTGTCGGTAACGTGGACTGGAAATTGGGAACTTAACGAGTCAGATGGAGGCATTTTGCTGAGATAAAAATGCCCTGCAGTTGCCTAGCAAGCGCAAGGCCCTGGGTTCGGTCCCCAGCTCCGAAAAAAAAAGAAAAGAAAAAAAAAATGCCCTGCGGATGCCATATGGCCCGCTGGAGCCAACACTAGCATGGGATGGTGGCCATTTTGTTTTAATATTTACCACCCCACACTTTAGTCACTGACCCATCTCCTGAGCCCTCAATGCCAGTCTCTGTCTGAGTGATATGCTGAATTCCCCGTTCCAAAGCACGCACCACTTTCTAGACTGTGTGCTTCTTTGTTAGTCAGCAATGACCAAGTTACCCAGTCACCCTCCAACAAAGCAAGTAAATACCAACGTAAGAAATCCAACATTAATCCCAGATGCAATACAAGTTATCTAGCACATCACATTTATAATTTAAATGGGAGGTAACTATGTCCTTGAGACTCAAGAGTAGGGCTAGAGAGATAGCTTTGTGGGTAAAGTTCTGGTCTTGTAAGCTTGGCTGGAGAGATAGCTTTGTGGGTAAAGTTCTGGTCTTGTAAGCTTGAAGACAGGAGTTCAATCTCTGGAACCTTTGTTAGAAAATAGATAGATAGATAGATAGATAGATAGAATGATTGATTGATTTTAAAAAAATTAAGAGAGAGAAGAGGAAGGGAGGGGAGGGGAAGGGGAAAAGAGGACAGGAGAGGAGAGGAGAGGAGACTAAACAGAACAGGTGAGATGGCTCATCAGTTAAGATACTTCTCTTCCAAAAGACCAGAGTTCTGTTGCCAGCACCCATATGGGGTAAACATCCCCACATACATCCTCTGCCTGTAACTCCAGGATCTAATACTGTCCTCTAGCCTTCATGGGCACCCGTGCATGTGACACACACACACACACACACACACACACACACACACACACACACACACACACACATACACGCCATCATGTTTCTTACAAGAGAAACTGAACAATGAAACTCACCATAACAGCATCGTTAGTTTCTGGGGCAGAATCAAGAAGAGCATCTATTTCATCCCCAAGGACAATGTCATCATCCAGAAAAGCTTCTGATATGGTGAAGGGGATCTTCCCTCCATTTGCAAACACTGTGGACGGAGGGCTCTCATCCACTTGCAGTTGCAAAACAGAAGTTACAGGCATAATAGGAACCGAGGGCAGCTCACTCCCAATAACATGAGAAAAACTGGATGTGGGAAGGGAGACAACCGAAGGTGCTTCTTGCCTTGGGATTAACAAATCTGTAACATACATAGAAATTTAATCACTCTTAAGACACTTTACAAAGCAGGAGTGTTGTTGGGCCAATAATAGAGGACATGAAGGCTAGGTGACAATATGGACGCTGTAACTGGACAATACTATATATAATGTAATGTAATAATACAATACAGTACAAACGCACATCCTAACCCTGGCAGGTGGGCAGCACGTTTCGCAGGAGAAGCATACCTGGCTCAATATCTTCCACAGAATGGTTCACAGCCTGGAAAGTAAAAAAGATGAATCATGTTTTCAAGATTCTGAACTCTAAAACAATCTATAAAAATTCTAAAAGAGTGGTGCAGATTTGCAACGACATTTGAGAAGATTCAAGAAATCAAAGGAACAGTCTCCTGTTGCTATTTTGTTTGTTTTTAGACAGGGTTTCTCTTGTAGCCCTGGCTGGAACTTGCTCTGTTGGGCTAGAACTCAAGAGATCTACCTGCCTCTGCCTCCTGAGTTCTGGGTAACTGAGTTCAGTGTTACCATCATGCCCTGCCTCTTCTTCCTTTAAAACAGGGTCTTGTGTAGCCCCAGTGGCCTCAGACTCAGGATGGAGCTGAGAAGACCTTGAACTTCTGGTCTTTCTGTTTCCATATCTGAGGTTACACAGACCTGGATTTTTACTTTTTTTTTTTTTTAAGATTTATTTAATGTATATGAGTACACTGTTCTTATCCTCAGACACATCAGAAGAGGGCATCAGATCCAATTACAGATGGTTGTGAGCCATCATGTGGTTGCTGGGAATTGAACTCAATACATCTGGAAGAGCTCTTAACCACTGCTGAGCCAACTCTAGATCTCAGGTTGGCCTTGAACTCACAGAGTTCCTCCTGACTCCTCTCACACTTCTAGACCACAGAGTGCATGGCCACACTGACAGGCATTCCTCAGAGGCTATTTAGAAGGGAATAGGGACTGACCTCATCACCATCCACCAGTCCTTCACAATGGCTAATGCCATCCCAACCACCAAAGGACTTTAAAGTTTAAAAAAAGAATAATTGTCAAAAGTGGTGGCAAATGCCTTTAATTCCAGTACTTGGGAGGAGAGGCAGATGGATCTCTGTGAGTTTGAGGCCAGCCTGGTCTACTGAGTGAATTCTAGGACAGCCAATATTACACAGAGAAACCCTGTTTCAAACCAACACCTCCCCCTGGGGGAAAAAGCCAAGACAGTATTTATCTACAAAGTCCTGAATGTCTTGGAACTCTCTATGTAGACCACGTTGGCCTTGAACTCAGAGTTCCTCCTGCCTCTCTGCTTCTGAGACCTGAGATTAACAGCATCTACAGCCATTTCCTGAGAAAGTTGCTTTGTTTAACTTTTTTTTAAGTTTTAAAAATTAGATTTGTTCATTTCATTTTACCTATGTTTTAGCTATGTATGTCTGTACACCACATGTGTGCTTGGTGTCCTGGAAGGACACGTGACAGCATCAAATCCCCTGGAACTGGAGTTACTGAGGTTATGAACTGCCACATTGGTGCTGGGAATTGAACCGGGTCCTCTGCAAGCGCAGTCAGTGCTCTAACCACGGAGCCATCTCTCCAGTCTCTTTCCTTTCTTTTTCTTTTCTTTTTTTATTTTTTTTTCTATCTGGCACATCTTTATTGGCTTTGAGATTTATAAAATAAATGGTGAGAAAACGTAACGGAATTAGAAGACAGGTAAACAAAGCAATGCTGAGCCCCTGGAGGGACATCAGTGCAGTATTGCTCAGCTCAAGGGGAAGTGCATCACAGCAGCAGTGCAGCAGCAGGGCTGTCATGGGCTTCACTGGCTTTTCCTAAAGCACCTTGAGTAAAAGATCCTTACAGTAACAAATGCAAGAGACTCAAAACAGGGCAATACATTTCCATGTGTGCCGAACCAGGTCCAGACTGAACAAAAGGCAGATAACAATGTTCTTAAATCTAGTATCTGGCCCAGAGCCACAGTTTTCAAAGAAAATTGAACATCTGAGCATTCACATCCTGTCACATGCTCTAGTGGCACGCAGGAAATGCTGGCTGAAACTAAAGTATGGGACTTGAATTGCTTTTTTGTTGTCTAAAGTAATAGGAAGCCATGGTCAATTTCATGTTTGAGGCATCAAAGAGAACCACACTGAAAATACGAAGAGCTCAGCTGCTCAGACATCCACTCCTGCTTTTCTCAGAAGCATGACCCCTGTAGAATAACCCTACCTTGGGAGCCCCGTCCCCAGGAACTGCTTTCAGTGAGAGCTGAAATAAAATGAAAACACAATTTCAAAACAGAACTCAAGATTATAAAACAAAAAGAATTCTGAGAGAAGTTTTGCTTACCTCAGCTCTAACATATGCTTTCCTTATTTTAAATCCCAATTTCTGAGCTAATTCTTGAGTTAGCTTTATTACATGTTCATCCTAGAAAAAGCAACATTCATAAATGTATCTGAGATGAAGCAAGGGAGCAGGCTATGACATTTCCCATCTAGACACTTCCTTTGCTATTACATTCAACTGAAGCAGTTGAGGGTTGCATGGAAACTTGGTTATTTAACATGCTATTTCCCCATGTGAAAGCCGTAAAATACTCAAGATGCAAACAAATGAACTGAGGCACCAGTTCCATACCTGAGGCACCGCTAAGGAGCACTTTGCCACGACGTCATAGGCCTCTCTGTAGCGCCTTAAGTCACTTAGAGCCTTAGCCTTCCGATACAGAGCCTTGCAGTTACTGGCATTAACACTGAGGACAGCGTTACAGTCTTCTAAAACTTTATCATGGAGACCCTGGAGGCAAAGGTCAAAAGAGAAGTCAGAATCACAAGATTAGTATCACACTCCATACCTGTTTCATACATGAAAACAAATGCATGACTCCATTTTATAACCTTCAACTTAAACTCAAAGTTCACAATGATATTCTTCATTTGAGTGACCGTTCGACTACTCCACATAGATAAAAGTGGGAAAACTACCATGACTAGCTATATACTCCCTACCCTATATCAGACAGGCATGAGTATTTGGTCATAGGATGGTAGATCTCCAAGGAAGACAGCTTCTGAGACATGTGTGCCCTATTTCCCTCCTCCCTGTCATCAGTGCTCTTAAGTCCATTAAAAATGACAAATGTGGAGGCTCGAGAGATGGATAAGCAGTTAAGAGCACTGGTCGCTCTGAGAGTCCCCAGGTTCGATTCTTGGCACCTGCCAGGAGGCTCACATTTGCCTGCAACTCCAACCCCAAGGAATCAGACAAGACGTCTCTTCTGGCCTCGACAGACACACGGGCAAAACATTCACACACGCTACACACGAATGGTGCACACATGCATGCTCGTAAGACATAAAGCAAAGGAAATAAAGCTAAGAAATATATTCTTAAAGCTGAATGGGGGGTGAGGTGGCTCATCAGGTAAAAGCATCTGTTGTGTAACCTCATGACCCACAGTGCAACTAAAGAATTAAAAGTTGTCCTCTGAGTCCCATGCTCTTGTTCTCCCTGCCTCCCCATGTTAATAAATGTAAGTGCCAAGTGGGTAACTCTAGATGACAGTGTGCTATGTATAGATGTCAGGAGGGCTGAGGAGAGGGCTAGGGCACAGCTCAATGGTGGAGGGCTTGCCTGGCATGTGCAGGCCCTAAACTCCATCCCCAGTCCCATGAGAAATAAAACTTCCTGTTAAAAAACAAAACAGTAGCAGAAATACTGCAAGAGACTGCTCTTGGCTGGCACTCAGAAGCCCTCCAGGAGCATAGAGCTATAACAACTATTCTTTGTAAAAAGAAAATTAAAAAGAAAATTTAAAAATAGAAGAAAAAGGGAAAATAAGGATTTGCCTATGTTCTTACTACAACCAACCAACTCTTACCCTGGCTTGAACACCGATAGTGTATGTTCACATCACTGATACACCACGTGGTGTGCCACAAATCTCCAGTGCTGACTTGTCAATTTTAAAAGGAAAAGCAATGTAACTCCTAAGTAGCTTAATGATCAGAGATCCACTACGGAAAGCAGCATTAGCCATCCACGGTACACATGAACACAGCTTGCAGGCCAGGGGGGCATCTCAGGGGTGGATCTCCTATTCTTATGCTAGGGTCTTGAAAGCACAAGACCCAAGGCTCCACACCTCATGCAGGGCAAAAATTAGGAAAATGACATTTTATTAATGTACTGCATCACTGAAGACAACCCTCTAGAATTATTTTAAAACTCCCAACTTACCATATTAGAATAGCAGGCAATACGATTTATATGAAGTTTTTCAATGATTTCTTTAGGAATTAAAATTTCTTCAGACTTTGCATAACTTGCTATATTCAGAGCTTCTGAATACTGAAGTAGAGAGCCGCTCCAATCACATTCCCGGTAAACATCATTTCCTTCATTAAAAAGATTTCTCACAAGAGCATGCAAATACACCTAAAGAAGAGGAAATAAATATCATCGCTATGCTTAAAACCCCAGCGAGCACCACGGGACAGCAGGGCAGAACTGCAGCAGGAAAGCCTGCCACTCCGCCCACCACTCTGCCCGCCACTGCCACCTGCCACTCCGCCCGCCACTCCGCCTCGCTGAGAAGCTCATCTTGCCCACCTCAGCAAGAGAAAATACACTCGCCTATCGGGAAAACTAGGGCCAGAAGCACGTCGTATGTGTGTCTCTGATTCTGTGCAGATAACAAACACTTGGTGGATATTTATGGCTTCAAATTTGCAGCCATCCTCCTGCCTCTGCTTCCCAAGAGTTGAGATTACAGGCAAGAGTTACCACACCCCACTTTATAAGCCTTTGACCGATGTTTCTGATAGAGCAACAGTAGTAAATGCTTTCAGTGTGCAGTAGTGCAGCACACTAGGAAACATGTACATGGGGTGTGCACATGTGCACAGTACCCTTTAGTATGTGCATGTCTTTAACATGGGGTGTGCACACGTGCACAGTACCCTTTAGGCTGTGCACGTCTCTTTACCAGCACAGTTGAACTTCCCACACCTTCACAGACCGTTCACATTTCTTCTTTATAAGCATCTCATTGCTTGCAGGCTGGGAGGCGTGGTTTGTGCAGGTCACTGCATGAGTGGAGGTCAGACAACCAGTCAGAGCTGGGGGCAGACCTCTCCTACTCTGTGGGTCCATGGAAGACTCAGGTCCTCAGGCTTAATGCCTGGAACCCTTGCGGGCTGAACCGTCTCTCTGGCCCTGTATCTCTCCTTTCATAAGATATTTGCTTAGCTCATTTCCCGATGTAGGGAAGGGAAATGAAGCTAAGTAATTTGATTATTGAGTGATTATACCCATTCTCTGATAAATGCAGATAATGGCTTGATACTTTAAAAGACCTTCTCTACCACAAGATCAGATAATTTTTTTGATCTTAATAACACATTTAATATGATTAGATTACTGACAATCAAATCAGGCCCTGATGCCTGATGTGGCTTGTGACCTAACACTTAACCTCAGTGGACCCCAGTTCCAAATGTGGAAAAACAAAAGGATTTCTCTGGGTATTTCAGCTCAAATATTTTATGACTCTCCTCTGTGGAGAGAGAAGAGGAAGAGGAGGAACTGAACACAGGGGAAAGAAGAAGGTGGACACTTAGACACACACCCTCAGAGATTCAAAGCCACAATTCTGTGGTCCCAGGTCCCAAAGGAGTGAGTCCAGCTCAACCCCAGCTCCTCCTCCTCCCTATCTAGATGATCCTCCTTCACTGCTTTCTGGACTGACCAAAAACTAAAAGAATGACACTCACATTCTCTCCAGATTCTATCCCACTGATTTCTGATAAAACTACAAATGCATACTAATTCAAACTACGCTAACGCAGGAAAGAAGATGCAGGACAATCATCCAAAGATGCCCCAAAGGGTGCACTGTAAAGAGGTCAGCGAGCTTTGCTGTAAATGCCAAAGAGAACATTTAAAGTGCTGTGGGCCATGAGGGTCCCACAGGCACCACAGAGAACCCATAAACAACTGGCTGCAGCCGCAGGGCTCGGGCACAGCTCTCTGTGAAAGAGGACAGCGGTCAGCTGTGACAAGTAGAGCTACATTGCCCAATCCTGCTGCACAGCACAATTCTTGAGCCCCGTGCTCATCCGCAGCCCTCCCCAGATCCTTACCGCATACTGCTCCTGGGTCCCTGGATATGACAGCGGAGACCTGAGAGGAAGAAACAAATCTCTTGTAATTACCCAGCTCTACTAAAAGTCTTGTTTTTTTGTTCTACACAGTAACTGGATTGGTCCGGAACTTCCTGAGATCAGCTTGCCTCCACTCCTAAGTGCTGGGATACAAGACCTCCCAATCTACCAAGGCAGGCCCTATCTGCACCATTCAGCCCAAAGTTATCTTAAACTGTGCTTGTCAGGGCTGGAAACATGGCCCCGTAGTTAAGAGTACTTAGTGCTCCTGCAGAGGACCCTGATTCAGTTCCCAACAGCCACATGGCACCTCAAAGAGCCAACACTCTCTTGGCTTAAGAGGGCACCAGGCATACATAGAGTTCATAGACACGAATGGAAGAGAAACACTTAAACATAAAAATAAACCTTTAAAAAGACTGTGTTTTTAGCTTGGTGTTGGTTCAAAACACATTTTTTTTCCTTCACAGACAGGATTTCTCTGTATAGTCCTGGATGTCCTGGAACTTACTCAGTAGTCCAGGCTGGCCTTGAACTCAGAGATCTACCTGCCTCAGCCTTCCTGAATGCTGCTTTTTCTTTTTTAAACCAGGGTCTCAAACAGCCCAGACTAGCCTTGAACTCCTCATAGACCCAGCACTAGACCGCAAGTGCTAAGATTTTGGGCAGGGAACACTATCAATTATTGTCTCCCTAGGTTTAACACTTCTTTTGCATTTATTCCATTTAAAAATAGTACAGAACTAGGGGTTGGGGATTTAGCTCAGTGGTAGAGCGCTTGCCTAGGAAGCGCAAAGCCCTGGGTTCGGTCCCCAGCTCCGAAAAAAAGAACCAAAAAAAAAAAAAAATAGTACAGAACTATTAACACTTCTTCATCTGACTATTGCAGGCCAATGTCTCCTCCTCAGAAGGAACAGAGAGGCCCTTCTGCCTGGACATGAGCCCCGGGGAAAGCTGTCTGTCACTGGTGCTGTTCTGAACAGTAAAGTCTGACGGCAAAAGTCCTCTGTGCTACAGATGTTCACCTCAGATGTTTAATTCACCAGAATGTGTCTTTATGGGAACACAATTCTTTAAGTAATGAGAAAACACCGTAACACTGGAGCTTTAGCCCTAAAAACCAACAATAAAAGATAATATAAAAATATCCAAGGATAAGAAAAAGAAGTATGAGCATGGAAATGTGTCATTTCTTCTTCTTTTTCTTTTTTTAAAGATTTATTTATTTATTTCAGCTGTCTTCAGACACACCAGAAGAGGGCATCAGATCTCATTACAGATGGTTGTGAGCCACCACATGGTTGCTGGGAATTGAACTCAGGACCTCTGGAAGAGCAGTCAGTGCTCTTAATCACTGAGTTATCTCTCTCCAGCCAGAAATGTGTCACTTCTAACCCAATCTGAATACTATGAAATTTCTCAGCCTTGCTAGGTATGGTGGCTCATGCCTAGAGGCTGAGACAGGAGGACTGCTAGGAGTTTGTGGCTTTCTTGGGCTACAGTGTGAGATTTTATCATAAAACAGAACAGCACAATCCTAGAAAAACCCAAAAGAGTTCCCTGACTTTCTCCATGTGCAGACTCCATAATACAGGGCAGCCCTCAGACAAGCACACCAGCCATGAAGTGTCAAGCTCTTACTGGATGAACTGTAGACCTTCCTTGATGCTGTGCTGCCTCTTTCTTCTCTCCTCCGACACACTGGACATGTTACCCTGTACATCCACTTGCTAAGGAGCAATCTGAAAAGAAACAAGGCACAAAATTACTGCCACCAATTCTGGATCCCCAATAAAACTCCCATAACTCTAGGCCCTTCACTTAGGCCAGGACACACCCACCTCTAAAAGTCCTGGACACTGAAGCCTTTCTTTGGGGTCCCTGTGGTCTTATTACTCTTGCCAATCCTGTATGCCCCTCCTAAATGGCCTCCACTCAAAGTCACATAGTCCTTCCTCACACGGGGGTTTGTTTCTTCCCTGTCAACTCACACTCGTGAACTGCCACAGACCAATCTCCACCTTGTTGAGCTTTTAGAAGATCTCCAGAAAAGAAACCTTTGCATCTGGCCACTTGGAGGGACTGGACATCCGAGAAAGGAGAGCCAAATCTCCTGTGCTCTGACAGCCCAGACAGATCTGACAGCCACTTCACACTAAGGCCATCCAGCCCTGAGCAGCCGTCACGGAGTACTTCCCAGAAAGTGAAAGCGAACCCCTGAGGAGGACCCCCAGATAAAGAATGGATTTCTTTGGGTCAGCAAGATGGCTCAATGGATAAGAACTGGTTGCTCTTCCTGGACTTGGGCTTAAATCCCAGCACCCACATTGGCAGTTCACAACCATCTGAGACTTCAGTTCCAGGTGATCTGATGCCTTTTTGTAGCCCCACTCAGGTACTACACACATGTGGTCCACAGACCTGCACACAGGCAAAACACCCACACACATAAACTTTTAAAGTATGCATTCCCTGATCCCCGAGCTAGGCTCCCAGCTCGGCGTCTACTTTGAGCCTTGGTGCTCCCTTGTGGGGTATCCTCCACACTGCTGGAGGCTAGCAGTCTCTCTATCCACCATCTGTGGCAATCAAACAGCTCCAGATATTGCCAAACATCCTTGGGGGGCTGGCAGGGGAAGGAGCATCCCATCGCCCTCTGCTGGGAACTGAAGCCAACAATGAACAGGGTGTCTTAGCAAAGGCTTCAAGCAGGCAGCTGGGAGTTCTGGTTCACTACTGCTTGCCACTCTGATATCATGGTAAGGTACCCAGGGTTGGATGCCTGGAGGCCGACATCTTTTTGGTCTTTCCAACACTGTCAAGTGCTAAGTATTTATATTTGATACTGTAAAGGTAGCACTCAGAAAAGACATCTACCACTTGTTTTTTAAATTATTTCCCTAACTAAGCCAAGCATGGTGGCGAACAACTTTAATCACAGAATGAATACCAAGACAACCAGGGATACACCCTGTCTCAAGAAACCCAAATAAATAAATAAATAAATAAATAAATAAATAAATAAATAAATAAAATTCTGAGTTTTTAAAACTCCATGCCACTGGGAAAGATGGCTCAGTGATTAAGAGCACTGGCTGCTCTTCCAAAGGGCCAGGCTCAAGTCCCAACACCCACATGGCACCTCAAAACTGTCTGTAACTTCTATCCCAAGGCACCCGACACCTTCTGGAACCAGGCATTCAAGTGCTACACAGACATGTGTTTTTGCACAAAACACCCATGCATACATGCAATAGTTTTGCTTTTCTTTTAAGTTCATGACACTAAAGTAATAAAATGACATTATTTCTAATAATGGGGTTAGTTTTGGTTTTGTTTTGTTGTTGTTGGGTTTGTTTGGTTTTGGTTTTGGTTTTTTGAGAAAGTTTCTGTTTAGCCCTGGCTGTCCTGTAACTCACTCTGTACACCAGGCTGGACTCAAACTCAAGAGATTGCCTCTCTGCCTCTCTGCCTCTCTGCCTCTCTCTGCCTCTCTCTGCCTCTCTCTGCCTCTCTCTGCCTCTCTCTGCCTCTCTCTGCCTCTCTCTGCCTCTCTGCCTCTGCCAGGAGTGTGCTGCCACCACCTGGAATTTTAAAACAGTTTTAAACAGTTTGGCAGCAGAGATATCTCAGAGGTTGACATCCTTTGAGACCTTCCTTAAACAAACCATAAGGATGACGTAGCCTCTGCCTGCTCCATACATACATACATACATACATACATACATACATACATACATACATACATACATCTTGATGGGGTCTTTTTACTTGCTTTTTATGTGTTGGGAGTGTGGCAGGGAGTGCCAAAGGCTGGATCAAAGACTAAAAATGTAATCTACCATGTAGTCTACCTCTAGACTACATCCAAGCCCTATCAGGAGTGATGTAGAGTCGGTGGTACCTGGCTCTGTGAGAACTTGTGCCTGCTATGCATGAGGCCCTGGAGCCAATTCCCAGTACAGGGACTGTGGGAGGGAGAGGGGAAAGGAGAGAAGCTAGACAGATGATTCTGTGGTTAAAGAGCTTAAGAACGCACACTGCTCTTGCAGAAGACCTGGGTCCAGTTCCCTACACCCATATCTAATGGCAACTCTAGTTCCAGAGGACCCAGGGCTCTTTTCTGGCTTCTGAGGGCACCTGAATACAAGTGGCATAGACACGCACAGACAGACAGACAGACAGACACACACACACACACACACACACACCAAATAAAAACAAAGATCTTTAGCTAGGGAGTGGCACACACTTTTGACCCCAGCCCTGGGGAGGCAGAGGCAGGCGGATCTCTGAGTTTGAGGCCAGCCTGGTCTACAGAGTGAGTTTCAGAACAGCCAAGGCTGTCAAGAGAAACCCTATCTCAAAAAACCAAATTAATAATTAAACCCTTAAAACAGGAAAGAAGGAAGGGTGTGTAGGATCTACCGCAGATTTAACTTGACTTGAAAAAATAACCCACCTCACACCGACATTTTTAAAGAAAGAAAATTATTTCAGTTTATCACCTTAATTTGGTTTGTAGTTTTATTATGTCTTTATCTACAATGCTGTGGAATAAAGTGGAGTTTCTGAATCAGTCAGCACTGAGACGTCTTCCCGCCCACCACACCCATCTTTCTACCAGCTTTAAAGAGAATTTTTTTCCTCCTCCTTCTTCTTCTTCTTCCTCCTCCTCCCTCCTCCTCCTCCTCCTCCTCCTCCTCCTCTTCTTCTTCTTCTTCTTCTTCTTCTTTTTTTTTTTTTTTGTTATTGTTGCAAGACAGGGTTCACTGGGTAGTGCTGTCCTGAACTCCCTCTGTAGACCAAGCTGGCCTCAAATTCATGAAGATCCATCCCTCTGCCTCCCAAGTGCTGGGATTTAAAGTGTGTGCCACTATGTGCAGCTGAGAATTTTTTTTCTTTACAGAGAAGAACACAGATGCAACCCCTACCACCACAAAGTATGCAGTTGTGTTTCCTGCATTTGGGGAAATCTCAGGAGTCAACAAACTCCAAGTGCAACAGATGAGCCTCCCCGGGGACAACCACCTTCTCGACCACGGTATCTCCCGTCAGGTAAGTATGAGAATTCTTTTAAAAAAGTCCAGTGGTGCAAGAAGGCCCTGGGTTCGGTCCCCAGCTCCAAAAAAAAGAACCAAAAAAAAAAAAAAAAAGTCCAGTGGTGACTTCTCTCACACAGACAAAAGCTGTGCTACCAGACTACGTGATTCCTTCCTGCTCGCTCACAGCCATGCCTAGGCTATCCCTACCTCACTTGCCACTGCATCGTCACAGCCTGAGCCCCATCATCACCCAGCCTCCCCTCGGGTGAGCGCCCTGAGCTTCATCTGCCCGCCTTTCCAGAGATCTCTACCCTCTTCCCTACAGGACCTCTAGCTCGGCCCTGACTACCGCACACCCATCCATCTCTGAAAGAGCTACAGATGGCTCTCTGCCTCGGTTCACTTGGGTGCCACAGAGACCTTTCAAACTGTTTACAAGGTACTGTGACAGTGAAAGGGATGTCTCCTTCCCAATAGCACTGTCATGTCTGCCTACCTCATTTGCCTTCCCCCAAGGCAACCAATCACTGCTCCCAGTCTCTTGTGTGTCCTGCCAAAATTACCCTATAGAGAACCCTTTATCTAAACCAGGCCTGGTGACGCACACCTATAATCATGACATTCAGGAAAAAACAGAAACCTCAGAAGTTTTAGGTCATCCTTAACTACATAGTGCATTCAAGGTTAGCCTGGGCTACACGAGACCCTGTCTCAAAGGAAAAACAAAACAGCAGCAACAAAACCTCTGTCCCAGTTTAGGAGCTCGTTATGAACCACTGGGCAAAACCACGTACAATGACATGTGACACGGTGCACACAAGCACAAACGTGTTCATAAGAAGTCAGCAGTGTGTAAGGGCAACAGTCTGACACCCATGGCCTTTTCCTACTTGTGATGCATTTGTCACCAGGGGAGATGGGTGAAAGGTTCGTGGGCCTCTACAGACTCCCCCTGTGATTTCTGGAGAGTCCATAACTGACTCTCAAAATAAAAGCCATGCTGTGCATGGCCATTTGTCCTATTAGGATGCTCTGCACTTGGCCTTCTGCAGTAAGCACCAAATAGCACTCATATCTACCCACACACACCATACAGCATGCTCTGTGATTAGGCTGCACCACAACTTACCCATGCCCTGGTGCCTTCCTGCCTTTAACATCCCTGCAGGTTCACCAGACACACAGGGCATCACATGAATGTCAGCACCTCTCATCTCTGTAGGATAGGGCATGGTGTGTGGAGTAACACTGCCCCCCAACAATCCAGCACACCACCCAGGAACTGCGTGTTCACCTGTGTCAGCCAGGCAGGTGGAAGCAGCAGAGAGCGTGGTGAGAGCTCAAGACCTCTCCAGACTCGCATTCCTTGTGCCTCCTCCACGGACTTTGCCAGCTGAGTTTACAGAACTCTTTACCTAAGATCCGCATTAAGAAGCCATCAGGATGTCTCCTTTTTCACTTTGTCTAGGACTTTCCACAGCAAGCACTGTATTTCTCAGTAGGTGGAGTCATCAGTATTGTCCTTTGTGTCTTCTGGAGTTCGACACAGTCGTGAATCTGTATGTCACCTGTGCACAGAGGCCATGCTAATCTTGGCATTTAGTGCATGTGCTTTTGAAGCAAGTACTAGAGTCTGACATACTCAGAAATATATTCCTTCTGAAATTGTAAAATAACTTTTTAAATGATTTCTTCTAGTATTTATTACTTTAAAAAAAAAAATGTGATCTAGGGATGGAGGGGTGGCTCAGCAGTTAAGAGCACTGGCTGCTCTTCCCCAGGACCTGATTCTATTTTCAGTATCCACAGGGCGGTTCACAACCATCTATCTGTACCTCCAGTCCTAGGGTATCTAATGCCCTCTTCTGGCCTGTGTGGGCATTGCATACACTCAAAACCCCTCGATGTGTAAGAATTAACAAATGAAAATCTGGGGGGCTGGAGAGATGGCTCCATGGCTGAGAGCATCAACTGCTCTTCCAGAGGTCCTGAGTTCAATTCCCAGCAACCACACGGTGGCTCACAACCATCTGCAATGGGATCCAATGCCCTCTTCTGGTGTGTCTGGAGAATGACGGTGTACTCACATAAAATAAATCTTAAGAAAGGAAGAAAAGGAAGAAAAAAGAAGAAAGAAATCCAGGAACTGGGGTGATGGCTCACTAATAAAGCACTTGCCCACACATGGAATTTGATCCCAGTACCCATATAAATTCCAGGTCCAGGAATGTGCACCTGTAAAGCCAAGGGAGGATGATCCCTGGGGCCTGCTGACATCAGCTTGTGCCCTCCACACACATATGAATCATTAAATTAAAATGTGATCTACCAGTTTGCTGTAAGCAATAATGTTAAAATACACATAAATGTCCCTCCCTAGGGACTCTCCAGTTACCCATTTAGTAAAACTCCATCTATTCTACACTGACACACTAAAGGTCATCTTTCTCATATACAAAATTTTATAGCTGTTGACACTTTTTTTTATTGATGACTCTAATTGTAAATTCATTTTTAAACAATTTCATGTTGCTACATGTACATGCACTATGAGAGAAGAGGGCCCTGGATCCCCTGAACGGGGTTACAGATAGCTGTGAGCTACCATGTGGGTGCTGGGAACCAAGCCTGGCTCCTCGGAAGAGCAGCAATGACCTTAACTGCTGAGCTAATTAATTAATTGGCCCCACTAACTGTAAGTTTTTTCCCCCAAACCTTGCCAGTTCCTTGATCCAGAAACTCAGTGCAGACTGCCCTTTTGTTCACAATTCCACAGTCTATCTATCACAAGCCCACCAATGACAGCACGAGAGTACTGAGCATCCCAAGCCTGGAAGACCTCCTCCCATGCCCCTGTTCCCATCCACTTCCCACAGGGAACGAAGAGAAAGGCTCTGTAAGAACACAACCTAGGGCTGTAAGAACACAACCTAGGGCTGTAAGAACACAACCTAGGGGCTGGAGAGATGGCTCAGTGGTTAAGAGCGGCTGACTGCTCTTCCAGAGGTCATGAGTTCCCCAGCAACCACATGGTGGCTCAGTTCCATCTGTAAAGAGATCCATGCATCTGAAGACAGCTACAGTGTACTTATATATAATAAATAAATCTTTAAAAAAAAAAAAAAGAACACAACCTAGGGCTGGAGAGATGGCTCAGTGGTTAAGAGCACTGACTGCTCTTCCAGAGGCCCTGAGTTCAATTCCCAGCAACCACATGGTGGCTCACAATCATCAGTAATGGGATCCGATGCCCTCTTCTGGTGTGTCTGAGGACAGCTACAGTGTACTTATATATAATAGACAAATAAAATCTTTAAAAAAAAAAAAAAAAAGAATACAATCTAAAAGTTGGGAATGATGGTGCGCTCCTGTAGTTTGGCTGTTCTGGAGACAAGAACATCACGAGTGCAAGGTCAGTCACAGCTTTAATAAAACACCGTATCTCAAAGAATCAAAACAAACAAACCCTGCCCCCCAGCTTCATTGTGTGGGAAAGTCTATCAGTGAGTGCACTTAAAAGAAGAAAACCTTGCTTCCTGGCACTAAAGGAGCTTCCCTTCCGATGACTCCCTGCACGCCCTTCCTCCTCCAGGCCACATGGGCTTCGATGGGTAGTGAGACAGCCTAAAGCACACGGCACTCAAAAGCACTGTGCTTGCTGCTCTCTGTCCACAGCATACATCCCAGTCTTCCACAGAGCTGGCTCCTTCTCATTCCACAGTCCTGGCTTAAATGGCGCATCTTGGGACCTTGCCTTATCACCTCAAATGTCCACCTTAACCTCTATCAATCACTTAAACAGGGACCTTGTCTCTTAACACTGACTGTATGAACAACAGACATCAAGAACTCTGTAGAACTGTTCACAAAACATGGAACGAGCCGCACACAGCAGCATGCACCTGAGGACACAGTCAGAAGATCAGGAATGCCAGGCTCGTCAGGGCTACAGGAGGAGACTCTGCCTCAAAACAAGCAGTGAAGGACAAGCACCAGAAGAAAGGCTCCACACAGGGAGTGGCTGGAGGGAGGGCACAGCAGCTATGGCGGGACTCAACGTCCAACCAGCCGGAGGAACAAGATGAGAATTAGGAACAGACATAGATAGCCTCGAAGAACCATAAGGGACACCACATGGAGTATGGCAACCCTAAGGGACACTCCCAAGGAGTACATCAACCATAAGGGTCACCCCCCAGGGTTGGGGGTTTAGCTCAGCGGTAGAGCGCTTGCCTAGCGAGCGCAAGGCCCTGGGTTCGGTCCCCAGCTCCGGGAAAAAAAAAAAGAAAGAAAAAAGCAAAGAAAAAAGAAAATAAGGGACACCCCCGAGGAGTACGGCAACCATAAGGGACACCCCCAAGGAGTTTGGCAATCCATTTCCTACACCAACAAGAAAGTGAGGGAGGGCTGTTAGCAGTACACATCCAATCAGAAAACCCAGTTCAGTAGGAATATAGTCTCATTAACTCTAACAAGCTAGAATCTCTGATCTCTTTTCGAGATCAGCTGCCTTAAAATTCATTGTTTGCCTGAAGTTATGTGAAGAGGAGGGAAAGCGCCCTGGATCCCCATTCTAATCCCGTTTGATCAGGGTCTGTTAGGTGAAAGGCATTGATTGTCCTTCAGTCTGGCACAAGCCTAGTATGGTGAAATCCATGACCTTTCAACTTTCACAGCACGAGGAGAAAACAGCTTCCACGAACAGATCCCAAGAACAGTGAGATGTTTCTACAACATCCTGAGACAGAAATGGCAGCTGGTGTTCTCTCTCCTGCCACAGGCTATGCCAAGTGCTTTCCCTGCAGTTAAGTCATCTGACCTCAGTGCTCTGAAGACACACAAAGCTGGCCTCAGGCCACGGAACTAGGAAGTGGCAGAGCCACACTTCAAAGCCAGCCTGGCTCCCATGCACCTCACTATTCTGTATCAAGGGCCCAAGGCTCCTGGAGGAGGGTCAGTGCCTGTCTCAGATGGCCTGGGCACAGATGGGCACTGGATGGTCATTCAAGAGGAATGGCATTAACATGCTCTGCACATACGCACACACATGTGCACACACAGAGGCATACTCAAGAGGAATCACTGAAAGCCTCCTAGCTCAAGCTGGAGCACATCTAAGAAAACCACTCCATGACTACGCTTGGCCAGGACATGTTTAGATACAAATACTCATGTGAAGCAACCTTCTTTATAAGACAGACCAACAGACGGACTACTAGTGGGCCTGACTCAACTGCCATTGTGGGACTGGCAAAGCATCCTGGATGTGTATATGATCAAGATGTGTGTATGAAATTGTCAATATAAATAAAAGATATTTTTAAAGGGTGCAAGAAAGTAGTCTGGTATTTTTGTATTGTTGCTTTAAAAAAATCCCTAAGGTTTTATTATTTTTGTGTGATATTTGTGCATGTCTGCGTGCCATGGCATACACATAAGAGTCGGATAACAACTTTATGCTGTCAGTTCTCTCCTCCCACCTTTATGTGGGCTCTGGGGATCCAACTCAAGGAGTCAGGTCTGCACAGCAAGCACCTTTACCCACTGAGCATTTCACTGCCCAAGTGTCCCTAGTTTCAGGTAAAATTTTTAAGTGTAATTCTCTCCTCAGACTTAACTTTCTGTGAACCAGATTTAAAGCAACCACCAAGTCAGATGATGGTGGCGCACGCACCTTGAGTCTTGCCGCTCAGGAGGCAGGGGCAGGTGGATTTCTGTGATTTGGAGGCCAGCCTGATCTACAGAATAAGTTCCAGGACAGCCAGGGCTACACAAGAAACCCAGTCTCAAAGAACAAAACAAACAAAAACTAACAAAACAAAGCCAAGTGGTTCGAGTCACATTTGAGAACCTTGTCCTGCAATAGTGAACCCTCGCTGACTCTTCACTTCTCCAGCACTGGGCAAGAGGGCAAAATGCCACACCCTGCAGCCCAGGTAGTCAAACCCTGCTAACCAGCTTCTCCCTTCCTTGAGACGGCTCCTCTCCTGGGAGCTGGAAGAGCCCACACCACACAGCACCAGACCTGGCTCCTCATCTTCACCCCAGCAGGAACTGCTCACAGGAGATTCTATATTCTAGAAGGGAAGCAGCCTCCAGCCAGACAAGGCAGCTCACAGGGAACTCTGCATCTCACATATAAACCTGGGCTTCTTCAAAAGAAAAGCTTCCATTGAGATAATCTGTGCCACACAGTGACTGTGTGCCCCAATGGCTCTCACCATGCATGTTCTAGCAACCCCCCCCCAAACTCCCATCCTCTCTTACCTTTTATAATGTTATGAAATTAACTAGACAACACATTGCTGAACTTGTGAAATTAAAAAGCAAATTTCCAAAATTCTTGGTGGGGAAAAACCTGGCAAAGTTAGGTAACCTCACTTTTTTTTTTTTTTAATCATCAATGAAGTCACTTAGAAGCCATGACAGAGTTGGAGGACAAGTTAAGTCAATACTGCCAACCTGATGACCCTAGTTTAATGCCCACCCCACAGGGGGACTATGTCTCAAAAGAAAAAAGTATGTGTGTGTGTGTGTGTGTGTGTGCGTGTAGAGGATGGGAAGGAGGGAGGGAGGGAGGGAGAGAGAATGAGAGCTCACAAACCACTTTTCCTTCATTTGTATATACCTCAGAAGTGTGTTCCAACTGTTTTGCTGTTTGCAGTTTGAGGTGAGACCTCACTGCTGTCCAGGCTGGTTTGGAACACCAGGGCTCCAAGGTGCCCTTCCATTTCACTCTTAGTGGCTGAGAACACAGCACCCAGCTGACACCCGGCAGGCACATTTCACTTGAAGAGTGAGGAGAACATGTGGGTTTGCTGAGACAAAGCACACAAAGGTATTATCTAGAATGCAAGTTTCCTCCCACGGTGTTCTGTCTAAAGATGTTTTTGATTTCTATCTCCTTCTTAACTAGCTACTCAAAACTATTTCCACAGTTGACTATCAACCAGTCATTCCCAAATGGATTGAACACACACAAATCAGCAGCTTTTAAAAGTCAGTCACTATTAACAACAGTAGAACCGTACAGATGGCAAATGGACTGTTAGACCTGGGAACTAGAGGGGAAGAGCCTGTCGGGCAGAGTATACCCCCAACCAAACGTCACACGAACACCGCTGGGAAGGAGTGTTTCGGTTCATCTGGAGAACACTAATCAACCTGTTCTCTCTACAAATATTGAGAGAACACAACTCAATGTTATTCCCATCTGTAGCTCACCCTGTTGGTCCAACAGAGCAGAAAGGGGAAATTTTCAACAGAGAAAACTGTCTGTGCACTTGATTTAGTCCAAAGATGAAGAACGCCACACCCAACACATACCTACCTACACACACACACACACACACACACACACACACACACACACACACACACACACACACACACGTCAACTGAGGTGAAAAGAACCTTGGATTCCTTCAGGACCTCCAGGAAAGGCAACCACTTCCAAAAGCAGCAGGAAAAGAGCAGATGGCAAGGGCTCCCAGCCCCTCCCCCATGCCGACGCTCCACTAGAGCGTTGCCCAATCGAAATACGATACCGGCCGTAAGTGCCATTTTAAATTACCAAGTGGCCATACTAAAAAAGTAAAAAGAAACGGCTAGATTGTTTTATTCTAATGTAGCCACAACAGGTACCACCTCAAGGAACTACGTAACACATTACTTGCTAAACACAGCTGATTTAAAGCATAGGGGCTTCCTTATTTTTTTCTCCCAAACGAAATCTTTCAAACTTTAAAACTGAAACCAGAGCCGGGCAATGATGGCACACGCCTTTTAAATCCCAGCATTCGGTAGGTAGGGGCAGGCGGATCTCTAAACTCGAGTCCAGTCTGGTCTACAAAGTGAGTTCCTGGACAGCCAGGGCTACACAGAGAACCCTGTCTCGAAACAAATAAAAAATTGAAACCAGAAATGTATCTCAATTCTTGCTACATTCCAGTGCTCCGTGGCCCCACATGACCAGTGTCCACATTACTGGACAGCGGAAGTCTACGCCAGACCCTCTTGGTCTTAAATACCTAACACTATGATCCCCTTTGATCCCTTAACATCTGGGGATCCGAAAACGCCCAACCCCGGAGTAAATTCACCCAATCAGTTCGCAGGCGCCACCCCTTGGGCCCAGCCAAGACCTTCCAACCTGACCACACCCCTGCGCTGACTACCCCTAACCGGAAATTCCCGCTAATGGGAACTGACAGGTCTCCATTCTTTAAGGGTGGGGAAAGGAAAACCGAGAACCCCCGTACAGTCTCCGAACCCCGGCCGAACACCGGAAACCAGTCGCCACCCATACCCGGGGTGGGCCGCGCATAACACCCGCAAGGGGCGAACCCGATAACCGCGAGCGCGCACTCGGCTGGCATCGCCGAGACAACTTATTAACACGGACCCCGGCGACCACCCAGCACCCGAGAATAACGAAATGCTAAGCCACCAAAAGAGAGTGCGCGGATGTCGGACAGGCAGTCCGAGTGGCAGGGGCCGCCGCGCGTGCCCGGCTTGAGACCCCTGAGGATCCCGTGCAGCCGGTTCCGGGGTCCGCGCCCCTCCCCCGCCTGGAGTCCGTTAACGGTCGTCCGTGCTCACGAGGGACGGCGGCGCGAGCGATTGGGAGAGCGCGACCCTCCCGGCGGTGGCCGTGGGTTCCCTTCCCTCACCTGCGGGGCGGCACTCTGGACGTGGAGGTTGCAGAGGCGACAGCGGGATGTGCGTTCACCCGCTCTAGCTCTCAGTCTCACGGCTTCCCTGGGCGACCCACCGCAGCAGCCAGCCCGCGACGCTCGGGGCGGCGCCCTCTGGCGGCGGGAGGCCTTGCGCGCCGCCCCGCAGACGCCACCATTGGCTGCGCTGCCAGCGTCAGGCCGGGAATGGAGGCGCCACGTCGGGGCCTTGGGGCTGCGGAAGCGGCGGCGATAGGCGGAACCCGAGGTGGTCACACGGAAAGGGGTGAGCGACCGCAAGCTCGTGAGCCCAGTGTCCTCACCCTCTCCCACGGCCCTTGGACTAGAGAAGGAGACCTAGATTCATCTGCGCACAGGGTGTCACTTTCTCCGGAATTTGTTCCCTGCAGCAACTTATGCCGAGCGTCCTGCTCTGCATTCCGACTCCGTTACCGTCACCCTGAAAAAAACAAACAAACAAAAAACCAAAAAAACCCAGCCATACAGTTGTCCTAATCAAATAAATGGCAGGTACCTAAACTCATTTGGGCGCCGGGAGCGTCATTCTCTCCGAAAGCTGTTCTCAATTCCCTATTCCATGAGTAATTATTCGCAGTCACTATTTTTATGGTCTTGAAAACAAGATGCGGGGTTTTTTTTGTTGTTGTTGTTGTTTTGTTTTGTTTTGTTTTTTTACAAATGAATGGTAGGGACGGATCTCGAAGCCAACACAAGCTCCATACTCTTTTTCTCCCTGACCTTTAGATCTCAACTTAGATGTCGCTGTATTCACCCGTATTTCAGTGGCCAGGTGTACACTAGCTCAGACAGAGCACTGGGTAAGGCTGAGTCCCTGCGACTGGAGAGGTGGAAAATGCTCCTAGGCAGGGCAGTAGGAGGGAGAGTGCCCCCAGGCAGTGGGAAAGATCCTGAGTAGCTGTGGGACAGGGAAGACCAAAGTGGTGTGTGTAGAAAGCTCAAAGAAGATGAGCCACAGCCTGAAATTTGGAATTCAATGTTTGAGATGGAAATCTCAAGGTCTAATTTACCGTTTTAGGAAGTTTTCTTCATGCTCTGGGGCAGATACTTAGAACAGACGAGCAGGAAAGTGAAAGAAGCTGAGGATGCAGCTTAGTTGACAAAGTGCTTGCCTAGCATGCACAAAACCTTGGGTTTGATTCCCAGCACCAAATGAACAGAGCATGGTGGGATATCCTTGTCATAGCAATACATGGGGTGAGAAGGGGCCAGGTCTTCTTTGGCTGTGAAGCAAGAGATACCCAGGGCCAGAACCACTGGGAACAGAAAGAGTTCACATTAACAGGAAGACCCTGAGATTCACTGTCTGAACCCACAGTGCTACTGTAAGCCCAGGAAATTGTCAGTATTATGCCAACACAAAGTGAAACTTGATGAGTTTGTATGAATTTCCTGTTGTTACCTACATTTTTGTTGCCTTAAAACAAAGGAGTTCTAAAGGATCAGAGTCTGCAGTAGGTGTTTCACTGGGCTGAAATCATGGTGCTCACAAGGCTTGTTTTTTCTGAAAACTCTTAAGGAGCCCCTGCCTCTTTTTAGCTCCTAGAGCCTCCTGGGTTCCTAGGGTATGCCCTTCATCTACACAGAAAGCATTTCCCTCTTTGAATGAGGTCCCTTCTTCTTTCTCCTTCCCTCAGAGAGCCCTGGTGGTTGTACTTGAACCATGTGGATAACCCAAGGAGGACCTGGATCCCACTTGGAGATTCCCAGTGATTTTCCAGGCAAGGTAGCAATAATCAAAGGTTCCTGGTAATAGGTGATATTTGGGAACCCATCACTACATGTACTGTTGGGAGCAAAGGAAAAGGAGGGCTACCTTCTCCAGCCTTGGAGAATACTATGTGATGTGAGAGTTTCTGTTTCTTTGACTTCTATACTAGTGAGGAAGTTTGCTGTTCCTTACTTGGGTGCTGTAGCAGACAGATGCATTTGCTGAAGAACGATTTTATGCTCCTACCTCCCAAGGGCTGGCATTAAAAGTGCACCACCATCCTAACACTCTGTTTTCTATCCTCTGGTACCTTACAGAGGCCCAGGACACATACTGTTATATGATCCCTATGAAACCTGGTCTATGTAGAGTTCCAGCCAGGGCAACAGAGTAAGGCCCTGTCTCAAAACAACATAAACCGTCCACATGCCGACTGCCTGAACACCAATTTATACCTATAGCTAAATGCAAGCTAGCCACTAGTCAATGCACAGAAAATACAATGTATACCAAGGGCAGGAGAGAATAGAAGTCGATAGGACAGATTTTATATTTCCTCATTCAGTATGATATGCCCGCGAACTGGTGGTGGGATAGAAAGCCTTGCATATGCTACACAAGCTCTCTGCCACTGAGCTGTATCCACAGATCTTTAAAACTTATGTTTACACATCAAAACCATCATCATGATCAAGTAGGCTTCATCCCAGGGATGCAGGGATGGTTTAATATAGGGAAATCCATCGATGTAATCCATTATATAAACAAACTCAAAGATAAAAACCACATGATTTTCATTAGATGCTGAGAAAGCATTTGACAAAATTCAATACTCCTTCATGTTAAAAGTCCTGGAAAGATCAGGAATTCAAGGCCCATACCTAAGCATAGTAAAAGTAATATACAGCAAACCAGTAGCCAACATCAAACTAAATGGAGAGAAACTTGAAGTAATCCCACTAAAATCAGGGACTAGACAAGGCTGTCCACTCTCTCCCTACTTATTCAAAGTCCTAGCCAGAGGGGTTGGGGATTTACCTCAGTGGTAGAGCGCTTGCCTAGGAAGCGCAAGGCCCTGGGTTCGGTCCCCAGCTCTGAAAAAAAGAACAAAAAAAAAAAAAAAAAAAAAAAAAAGTCCTAGCCAGAGCAATCAGACAACAAAAGGAGGTCAAAGGGATACAAATTTGAAGGGAAGAAGTCAAAATATCACTATTTGTGGATGATATAGTATAATTAAGTGGCCCCAAAAGTTCCACCAGAGAACTCCTAAGCCTGATAAACAACGTCAGCAAAGTGGCTGAGTATAAAATTAACTCAAATAAATTAGTAGCCTTCCTCTACTTAAAGGATAAACAATCTGAGAAAAAAATTAGGGAAACGACACCCTTCATAATAGTCCCAAATAATATAAAATACCTTGGTGTGACTTTAACCAAGCAGGTGAAAGATCTGTATGAAAAGAACTTCAAGTCTCTGAAGAAAGAAATTGAAGAAGATCTCAGAAGATGGAAAGATCTCCCATGCTCATGGATTGGCAGGATTAATATAGTAAAGATGGTCATTTTGCCAAAAGCAATTTACAGATTCAATGCAATTGGAATCAAAATTCCAATTCAATTATTCATAGAGTTAGAACAATTTGCAAATTTATTTGGAATAACAAAAAACCCAGGATAGCTAAAACTATTCTCAACAATAAAAGAACTTTTGGGGGAATCACCATCCCTGACCTCAAGCAGTATTACAGAGTAATAGTGATAAAAACTGAATGGTATTGGTCCAGAAACAGGCAGATCAGTGGAACAGAATTGAAGACCCAGAAATGAACCCACACACCTATGGTCACTTGATCTTTGACAAAGGAGCTAAAACCATAATAGAAAAAAGAATTTTCAACAAATGGTGCTGGTTCAACTGGAGGTCAGCATGTAGAAGAACGCAAATTGATCCATTCTTATCACCATGTACAAAGCTTAAGTCCAAGTGGATAGAGGACCTCCACATCAAACCAGATACACTCAAACCAATAGAAGAAAAAGTGGGGAAGAGTCTCGGACACTGGGGAAAATTTCCTGAACAAAACACTAATGGCTTATGCTCTAAGATCAAGAATTGACAAATGGGACCTCATAAAACTGCAAAGCTTCTGTAAGGCAAAGGACACTGTCATTAGGATAAAACAGCAACCAACTGATTGGGAAAAGATCTTTACCAATCCTACATCTGATAGAGGGCTAATATTCAAAATATACAAAGAACTCAAGAAGTTAGACTCCAGAGAGCCAAATAACCCTATTACATAATGGAATACAGAGCTAAACAAAACATTCTCAGCTGAGGATTATCGAATGGCCAAAAAGCACCTAAAGAAATGTTCAACATCTTTAGTCATCAGGGAAATGCAAATCAAAACAACCCTGAGATTCCACCTCACACCAGTGAGAATGGCTAAAATCAAAAACTCAGGCGACAGCAGATGCTGGCGTGGATGTGGAGAAAGAGGAACACTCCTCCATTTTTGGTGTGATTGCAAATTGGTACAACCTCTTTGGAAATCAGTCTGAAGGTTCCTCAGAAAATTGAACATTGCACTACCTGAGGACCCAGCTATACCTCTCTTGGGCACAAACCCAAAAGATACTCCAACATACAACAAAGACACATGCTACACTATGTTCATAGCAGCCTTATTTATAATAGCCAGAAGCTAGAAACAACCCAGATGCCCTTCAACAGAGGAATGGATACAGAAAATGTGATACATCTACACAATGGATTACTACTCAGCTATCAAAAACAATGTCTTCATGAAATTCACAGCCAAATGGAATGAACTAGAAAATATCATCCTGAGTGAGGTACCCCAATCACAGAAAAACACACTTGGTATGCATTCATTGATAAGTGGATATTAGCCCAAAAGCTCGAATTACCCAATATGCAATCCACAGACCACAGGAAGCTCAAGAAGAAGGATGACCAAAGTGTGGGTGCTTTAATCCTTCTTAAAAGGGGGAACAAAAATATCCATAAGAGGGGATATGGAGACAAAGTTTAAGAGCAAAGACTGAAGAAATGGCCATTCAGAGCCTGCCCCACATGTGACCCATACACACACACACACACACACACACACACACACACACACACACACACACACACACACACAGAGCCACCAAAACTAGATAAGATTGATGAAGCTAAAAAGTGTATGCTGACAGGAACCGGATATAGATCTCTCCTGAAAGACACAGCTAGAACATGTCAAATACAGAGGTCAATGCTAGCAGCAAAACACTGAACTGAGAATGGGAACCCCTTGGGGGGAATTAGAGGAAGGATTGAAAGAGCTGAAGGGGCTTGTAACCCTATAAGAACAACAATACCAACCAACCAGAATGCCCAGGAACTAAAGCACTACCCAAAGACTATACACGGACTGACCCAGGACTCCAGCTGCATATGTAGCACAGGATGGCCTTGTTGGGCACCAATAGGAGGAAAAGCCCTTAGTCCTGCCAAGGCTGGACCCCCTAGTATAGGGGAATGTCAGGGTGGGGAGGCGGGAAGTGGGGTTGGTTGGGTGGGGAAACACCCTTACAGAAGAAGGGGAGAGGGATGGGATAGGGGGCTTATGGAAAGGAAACCTGGAAATGTAAATAAAAATATCCAATAAAAAATTAATACAAAACAAAACTTATGTTTAGGGGATGCAGGGTTTACGTGCTCCAACGTGCATGTTGCGGTCCGTCACTAAGGCAGTGAAGGCAGGAACTGAAGACCAGAAGCAGAGCGCAGGGGGCGCTCAGTGGCTCACTCCTAGGCTCTGGTGCAGCTACTTTTCCCTTTTTTATTCCTTTTTCTTTATTTTTAAATTTTTTCATATATTTTGATTATATTTCCCCTTCCCTAAGCCTTACCAGATACAAAGGATGGAATTTTTTAATCGATTATTTATCGAGGAAGGATTTCATTATGTAGTCGTGGCTGGACTAGAACCTGCTATGTAGACCAGGTTGAACTCCAACTCACAAAAATGTGCTACCTCTAAAAGGCATGTGCTACAAATAAAAGATAGCCATAAGCTACACTTTTTTTTCCTTTGCAGCAATTTACTTTTATTTTTTTAAATATTTTTAAAAAGATTTATGTGCATTGGTGTTTTATCTACATATATGTCTATGTGTCAGACCAGAGTGTGTCAAATCCCCTGGAACTGGAGTTACAGACACTTGTGGGTGCTGGGAATTGATCCAGGTTCCCCTGGAAGAGCACCGAATGCCCTTAAACTCTGAGCCAACTCTCCAGACCTAAAATTTATTTTATTAATGTGCACATATGTGTGTATATAGGTGTACAAGCCCCATGAGGCTGGAGAGATTCCAGGATGCCCCCCAGACTTCTCTAAAGGCTTAACTGCCTTTCCAGCTTCTGGAGACACAAACAGCCAAACTCAACCCTACAGAGGGAAAAAAAAGCCCGAGATCAGGCTATAAATTTCACCAATCCCTGAGTTTGCCCCAAGATGAGGCCATCCCATCCTATCAATTCAAGGCCACCCTGTAAAGCTCTACCCACTCCCCCAAGAAACCCCATATAAAGCCTGCCTTCTTCTCTGCTGGTTCTCACTGGAGCAGTAGCCATCACCCTCTTGTGAGGTTTGTTGTACAGTAGACTTTGTGGTATTCCTCAGCTCCTCACTACCAGGATACCTTTCCCCTTAGAGCTCTAACACTCACATATACGCACACTCAGGAACAGGTGCTTGAGGAAGCCAGAAGTCCTCTCCCTGGAACTGGACTCAGGAGTTGCTGAGAGAGTCCCGTTGTGGAGCTGAGAGCAGAGCTGCAGTCCCCTGGAAGAGCAGCCTGTGCTCTGAAGCACTGAGCCTCTCTCCAGCCCAGCCAAGTTTTGTTTTGAGACAGGGTCTCACTAAGTTGCTCAGACGTTTTTGTTTTCCTCTAGACTGTGCCCTGGCTGTCCTAGAACTCTCTCCGTAGACCAGGCTAGCCTCCAGCTCATAGAGATCTACCTGTTCCTGCCCTTCAAATGCTAGGATTAAAGGTGTAGCTACCATACTGGTCCTGGGCTATGAGATCATTCTGTGACCCAGCAGGCTGTGAGCTGTGATGCTTCTCTGAACCCGAGGAGCTGGGGTTCTGCCACCAGGCCCTGCTTCTAGTATTATCATCGTTGTTTTGGGTTGAAGTGGTCACATGCTGCTCCCAGAGGTCAGAGGACAACTTCCAGAAGTTGGCGATGACTCAGTGCTTAAGAACACTTGTTCTTGGGGTTGGGGATTTAGCTCAGCGGTAGAGCACTTGCCTAGCGAGCACAAGGCCCTGGGTTCCATCCCCAGCTCCGAAAAAAAGAAAAAAAAATAATAAGAAGAACACTGTTCTTGCAGAGAACCCGGCACCCAGGTAGTGGCTCACAACCATCCATAACTCCCATTAGAGGACTGAGTGGCCTGCTCTGACCCCTAAGGGCACCGAAAAAAAAGATTGTCAGTTCAATTTGGTAATAAGTTAATATTATAGTACATGAGTCTGCTTGTATTTGGGGATGATGACACATCGAAGCATGGCGTTGTGTTGCCGTTGCTTTGTAAGTTGTGTGTGTGCGTGCACACACAGAGTGGGGCATGTGCAGAGGTGCATGTGTGGCTGTCAGCTGGTGACTGTGCGGAGTTTTTTTTTTTTCTTATGTCATGGGACAAACTGGGTTCCAAACTCTGGTTGACAGACTTGTCTGTTTGTGCCTTTGCCCACGAGCCATCTTACCGGCCTGACAGAGTTAGACTGAGCATGATGACACACATTCTTAATCCCAGCACTACGGAGGCATAGGCAAGACGATCCTTTTGAATTTGAGGCCAGCTTGGTGTGAGTGTAAGTTCCAGACTACCTCAGGTATATAGCGAAACCCTGTCTGTATTCCCTAAGCAGTACACTTCAAAATCCATCAAAGTGGTTGGCCCCTCCTTCCTGCCCCAGTCTATGGCTGCCGTAAGATGCCCCCACAGGAGCTGTCAAAAATGGCAGGCGCCTGTCAAAATGGCACCTCAGACTGCAGCAGTCACAGGATCTGTCCACGGTGGAATATCTTCTTTCCCCCCCCTCAGCAGGAGCTGTCCAAAGGGCAAGGCCTTTCCTGTCTCAGCCCACAGCCTTCTTAAAATGCCATCTCAGGAGCTATACATCGGGAGCCGTCCACAGTCGCAGCACCTCCTCTCCAGCCTCCCCAAACAGCTCCACAGAGATGGTGCCTCAGCCAAAGCTTCCTGCAACCAGGAAGGACTTCCCATCCTAACCCGTGGGCCCAACGCAGGGAAAAGGGGGAAAAAAAACCCACTAATCTCTGAACAGAAAAAAAAAAAAATTTAGCACCCCATCCCAGAAAAAAAAAAAAAACAGAAAAAAAAAAAAAACCCCCCATCCTCAGATTCCCCTAAAAACTGCCTGAGCCCAAAAACCCATCAATTGCTGAGCTCACTAAGCTCAGGACTTGAAATCCCACCAACTTCAATCTGGAAATCTCTGCCCTGAGAAGCTCCACCCCCTCAGAAATCCTATATAAGCCCCCCCTTTGTTTAATTTCCTGTAATCTCATTCTGGGGGCAGAGGGCAGCCATCCTTGGATTCCTCCTCCACATCTTGGACCCTCCAATAAATCATTTTCATGAGACTTACTGCCTGGAGTGGTTCTCTCATTGGAAGAAGCCAAGAAGTAAAGCACTGAAGAGTAGAAGCAAAAAGTGGAGCAGGGCGGGGGCTCCTCAGCTCAACTGGGGATACCTTACCTTAGGAGCTTCAGTGCTCTGCTGAGAGGCCTGGGCTGAGGGTGTGCTTCCCTGGGGACATTGTCCCCCTTCCAAGCTGTGTCCCCTGAGCTCTGTGTCTCAGGATACCCTTCTACTGGGATACTTTTCCCCTCAGATCTATATGGTTCCTGGGCATCTGAGTCCCAGGACACCCTCCCATCTGAGTAGAAACATGAAGTCTTAAAATGGATTCATTTATTTTTCAAGATGATTTCATTGTGTAGCCCTGGTTGTCCTGGGACTTGCTCTGTAGACCGGGTTGACTCAAACAGATCTTCCTGCCTCTGAGTCCCAGGGGCCGTAATTTAAAAGCATGTGCTAATGTGCCAGTATCAAACATTTTTTAAAAGAAAGAATGAATTGTATCTCCAAGAGTCTCTGGGGGTAGGAGCATAGGAAGTCTGGCTTTCCAGACCCAAGTCCTATTACCTTCCAGTCTTCTCTTACAGCGGGAACACGGTCTGTGTTCCAATGTGCATTTGCATTCACAACTTCTGGGAGTTTATTTTCCCAAGACTCACAAAGATGTAGAGCTCTCAGCTCAACCTGCACCATGCCTGCCTAGATGCTGCCATGCTCCCACTTTGGTGATAAAGAATTGAACCTCCGAACCTGTAAGCCAGCCCCAATTAAATGTTGTCCTATAAGCCTGGCCTTGGTCATGGTGTCTGTTCACTGCAGTAAACCCTAAGACCCCTGCATATGTGTAAGTGCACCGTTTGTCCTTGCGGTGTCTTCGGAGACCAGAAGAGGTTGCGGACAGTCATTAGCCATCACAGTGTAGGTGCTGGGAAGTGAACCTGGGTCCTCTGTAAGATCAGCAAATGTTGTGGAACACTGAGCCATCATCTGTCCAGCTCTGTATTCATTTTTTATATGTGTGTCTGTGTGTGTAAGTGTGGATGTCCACAGAAGCCAGAAGAAATCACTGGATTCCCTGGAGTGATTGTGAATTCTCACCACATGGTTGCTGGGGATGGCTATCCTCTGGAAGAGCAGTAATCACTCTTAGCTGTTGAGCCACCTATCTGGCTCTAAAACATCTATCTTCACTTGTGTGTGTCTATACGTGTGTATCCACATGTGTGCAGGAGTGTCAATGAAGGCCAGAAGAGGCCATCAGTGCCTCTGCATCCAGAGCTATATGTAGTTGCTATGGGTAGTGGAGGAAGTCCTGAATGTGTGAACTCCTGAGTGAACGTTTCCTGTTGAGATGAGCCAGCCATATCAAGAGCTCTCAGATCTATGGAAAAATGGCAGAGTCCCTCCCCATCCATAATGGGGGACGCATAAGGTTCAGGCGGTGGCAAAGCCTTCCTTCTGGACCATGTGCTGCTGTTAGTGTGTGCAAATAGTGTTCACCATGAAGCTCAACAGATATTTACAGCCTGAAGACTGCTGTCTACAGAGTCAGATCCTTCCAAGATTAACTAAAAGTACCTCCTTGTTCAGCCGTATGCAGTAATCGGCCACTCTGATGGTCTATATAAAAAACACGCTGGGTTTCCTAAGCTTCCTCCATCAGGGAGCCCAGACTCCCTGGTCCAGCTTTCCAGTGTGTCCGCGTGTGTGTGTGTGTGTGTGTGTGTGTGTGTGTGTGTGTGTGTGTGTGTGTGTGTGTGTGTGATCTTCATACCTTCATAACCCAGTAAGGTCCATCCTGGAGTCCTGCAGGGTAGCACGTAGGCATCTGACATGGGTGCTGAAGACTGAACTCAGGTCCTCTGGAAAAGCAGAGTTCCGAACAGCTAAGCCAACTCTATAGCCCCCTCATACATCCCAAATTAATCTTGCTATAAAGCCCAGGATAATTTTGGATTTCTCATCCTCTTGGTTCACTTTCCTAAGTGCTGGGATTACCAGAATGTACTGTGCAGTCCCAGCCTAATATTGTATTTTTCAGCCTTAAAGATTGTCACTTTTAACAAGAGTGAAAACTGGGGATCCTCGGGGCTCTAAAGAGTGTGGGAATTTACATGGGGTTCATGTTGGACGTGTGCATTCTGAGAGTCTTTCCTGAATATGCACACCACACTATCAGATGAGCTTAGTTCATGTGGTGTCTGATATGTACTGCCAGCTGGAGTTTGTAACATGCATTTGGAATCTTTTAAATTGGTCCAATCACAAACATACCATTTGGATGAGGGGAGGGTCTTATGAGGAACAATCGCTGGGGCAGTGTGTGTGGAGGGGTGACATTTTCTCCAGTAGTATAGCCACTGGTAAATCAGTGTGCTCAAGCCATAATTAAATTCAGTGGATCAGACCACACACAAGACACGAAAGTGGAAAATCTCCTTAGGGAGACTTTCAGTAGAAAAGGAAGGGATGGAGCTGTGGTATTTCTAGGGGAACTCCTTGTGGTACTAAGCAAAAGTGAAGCTGGGGAGCAGGGAGGCTGGATAGTCTTACCACAACAGAAACAGATCGAGCAGAGACATGGATAAAGACAAGAAAAACAGAGGCCAAATTGTCAAAGAATGTGAGGTACTGAACATTCTAGGGTCCTATAAATAATTGAGGTCTCAAGATACATAACACTATAGAAGTGGATCCCCCTAATGGGGAGGAATAGTATGGGTAAAAGGGTATGAGAGAAATAGAATTAACAAAAAATAACCCACATTATTTCTGTGGGCACAGAGACATGCACTACCACAGCTGTGAGGGCAGAGGTGGTTTTTCTCCTCCAGCCATGGGGTTCCTGGGAGGGTCAAGCTCAGGCTCAGTCATCTTGCCAGCCCAGATGATATTTGTACACAGAAGGAACAGATCTTGAGTGAGTCACCTGGGTCACCTCTGTGTAAGCTTCAAATTGCAAGAGTCAACGTGAGACGCCAGGAAGAGCAGGTAGCCAGCCCTGCAGCGTTGGGAAGAAGAGAATGAAGGAGCTGGAGTCAGGTCCTGACGATACGGGCCCCAAGACTGAACTTCCTCAGAGGGGATCTGCAGTGCCCAGAAAACAAAGTCAGACCTTTGGGGATTCTTTTTTTTTTTTTTTTTGAGATTTTTTATTTATTTATTTATTTAATGTATATGAGTGCACTGTAGCTGTCTTCAGACAACAGCAGGAGAGGACAGCAGATCTCATCACAGACGGTTGTGAGCCACCATGTGGTTGTGGGATTTGAACTCAGGACCTCTAGAAGAGCAGTCAGTGCTCTTAACCACTGAGCCATCTCTCCAGCCCCCTTTGGAGATTCTTGCTTTTGTTCTGTTTTAGGAAACAAGCTATTAAAAGACTGTTTTTATTTGTACTTTTTAATGTTCAGATTATAAGTTCGGGGGGCCTAGGATATCAAGTTCAGTATAGAGTTACAGTGGAGTGGAAACATATGGTTTCTTTGGAAAGTCAATTGTGTTAGATGGTGTTTTGCTGGGGCAAACACATGAAGGAGTGTTGTCCTGAAGCAGACACAGGTGAAAGTATATTTTACTAAATAAAGCATGTGAAAGGACACGTGATGAAGGATTCTTTCCTAACAACATGCATGTATTGGTTCACCTTCTATTACATAGCTGAACTCCATTTGTCATGACTCACCAAAAAAACTTCTGATGGTGCTCTGGGGCTTCTTGCCCCTTCCATGGACTCAGCCTGCTTGTCAGAGTGATGTCAGCTGACACAAGCTCACATGCGAGGCAAGACACACAGTGAGGCAAGACCTGTGGAGAACACACGATGTTTGGAGGGAGTGCAAGTAGGACTGAACGGACAGTGATGGAGACCTGCTTGCAGTGCTAGTTTTGCAATGCCTCTTGGTAACCTGCTTCGCTGATCTTCACTTGAGAGAGGCACAGCAAAGAACTCCTGGTGTGGTCCTGGTTGCTCCTGCTGGCTTGTGCCGATTTAGCTGAAGCCTGGCTGGTTCTGCTCGTGCCACTGCCACTGCACTGCTTGCTATCCCAACGCTACTGAAGCAGCAGGCTGGTCTATTCATGAAGAGTTTGTGAGAAGATGGAGCTGCTGCTGCTGCTGCTGACTCCTGTAAACTGAACTGATGATTTCCTGACAATGCAGATGGATTTCCCAAAAGGTCCAGTTCCCCTGAACCCTAACAAACTTTCTTTTCCACTACCTCTGGTAGGTGGTGGGCTGTAAGGGAGGTTAAAGCATTTAAGAACGCATAGTAAACATAGAGTTTGAAAAACCAAAACCATCATTACAGTCTGGTGCTAGCCAATTCCAAAGTCTAGGAATTGAATAATGGACTCTCTGCCTTCCTTTCTTCCTCTGGTCCTTGTGTCAAATTCTCATTGTGCTGAGACATAACTGCCACATAACCGAAGACAAGGATAGCAAGGCTTGCGGCCATTGTGCATATTCCAACAAAGAAAGTCTCATGGTGGGAGCAGTCTCAGATGAGGAGAATGATTCCCAGAGTCAGAGAAACCACGCCCACATGGAGATGACGAGTATGTTACCACGGGCAACATCCAAGTGATAGACAGCAAACACGCTCCTCTTCAGGTTCCTCCTCCCTTCTTCCCAGGAGGCTGCTCATAACAAGCAGTTGGAGAGGTTGGTTCAATGTGGTTATTTTCCTACAGTGATTGATGGGGGGAAATAAGCAGGTCTGAATTTGGGCCGTGAACTGTGCCTACCACAGAAGAACTGGTAAGGTTGCAGTAAAGTTCAGAACCCCCCAATAAAGCATAAACAAGAGCGGCACAAGTACAAACAAGCTCCAGGAGCACGTGACCAAGTGACAACTCACTAGGAAGACCACCTGAGGCCCTTCACCACACAGAGCATCCCTAGCCAAGCCAATAGGAAAGCAGCTACCCTGAGATTCCACCACAGCCCAAAATATAAGGTCCCTGTTTATGAGGAATAAAGTGCATGAGTTCCTTCTCCAAAGATCATGTAAAAGTGCCTGTCTAATTGGGCTGTAACAATCTAGGGAAAAGTCTCTTACACTGCAGCTTTAGTCACTGGATCTCGGAGGCTCCAACCTTGGCTCCATGCTACAGAAGAGGCCCTGCAGCCTCATTGCCTGGCTCCAGCTACCCCACGGAGAGGCATAACACCGGGCATTCTGACCATTTTCAAGCACTGAGAGATTTTTTGCTCCTGCTGGCCAGGCTAAGGATTTCCAACAGGCTATGCCCAGCTGGCATCCAGATGTGGGGCCTGAGCAGCTGACTCACTACAGCTGATGCCCATGCAAACTCAATGAAACTCTGGACACTGAAGGTAGGCCCCACCCTCAACCTGTCATTTTCCCACTGTGATTTCAGGCAGTGCCATCACGTGGATTTGGACAACTGATGACTTCTGGCCATAGCTACTCTTTGGTGTGGGCTAAAGGGACCTTTAGCCCCTTTCTAAAACCTGATAGCCCATAATGGAAATCAGCAAAGACTTGCTAACTTCTCCTTATAACACAAACTCTCCCAAATCCCATGGGAGAGAGAGCTGAACACACAGAATTGTGGACAATCCTGAGACTGCAGGGCAGGACAGACTGCTACTTCTGCCCACCTTTGCCCACATCCCTGGCCCAAGAGGAAACTGCATAGTGCCTCTGGACACAGGAATATATGAGCAGTCAGCTGCAGGAGCCCCACGGTTCAGATCAAGATCTGAACTGAACCAGTCAAATAGCTCCCTGCACCCAAATCCCATGTGTGGGGAGATAGCTAGAAACTCAGAAGTGTGGACACCACTGAGAAACCAGAGGAGACTACTCTCTGCCCACATTCCCAACTCAAGAGGAAACCACCCAGTGCCATCTGTGCCCCCTACGCACAGGTACCCTAGGAGCAGTAGGGGCAGGACCCTTCTGTTGCTGCCTTCATCGAGAACTGAAAGCCAGCTGCCAGGAGCGACTACACACCTGAGAGCATAACACTTTGTTCTCATAACTGGCTGAAAGAAAACAGGAAAACAGGTCTACAGGAGTGCTGACACACGGGCTCTTAGAAGGGTCAAGCCACCATCAGAAACAGCAAGACAAACTAACACCAGAGATAATTTGAGGGCAAGAGGCAAGCGCAGGAACACAAGCAACAGAAACAAAGACTACTTGGCATCATCAGAGCCCAGTTCTCCCACCAAATCAAACACTGG
>NC_046162.1:11124015-11139734 GCF_011064425.1 Rattus rattus | reverse complement strand
TTGAAATTTTACAAATGAATGTGTAACTACATCTCAGTAGTACAACAGCAGGACAATAATCACAGTCCATTAAATCAAGGCTGTTAGGGAAAGTGAAGCTCCAGGCCTTGGTCGAGTAATCAAGGGACCCAAGGCTATGTGAGCCAGGTCCAGTGACCTTGCCCTGGCCCTGAGAACAAGCTGCAATTGTCCCCTCTATGTTACATGCACATGTTGCTGGCATGAGAGTCCATGCATTCTTCAGCCTGCAGCGAGTGGCGCACAGGGCCCTGCAGTCCCAGGTCCTGTGCAAGGTTAACCAGGTTTCTATAAACATTAACACCCATGGGAACAGCGTGCCGTAATTGTGGAGGAATATGCCCTGGCCTCTAAGTACTTGTCAGTTTACAGAATTCCTTCTAGAGACTCCGGTGCAAATGTAATTTGCAGGGCAATGTTTATAGGAGTCCCGGCTCTGTAAACCGGCTGCCTGGGCTGAGCTGCTGGCTCTGTCTTATGGGAATGCACCTGCGACAATAGGATGGGGCAGCAGCCAGGCGGGGTGGGCTCTCAACGCCTCCAAGCCTTTCTTATCATGGCTTCCCTCTGTGGCTCAGTGTATATTGGTAATCAGAAGAAAAACGTTAAGTTTTGTTAGGGGGAAAAAATCGTTTTGCCCAGTTGTGTTCTCAAAGGCTTTCCTTAGAAATCACAGCAGAGTCTTGGTGAGTTCTTCCATTAAGGATTCTGTGGCCAGAAGCTTGAGGCTTTCTGTGCCATTAACTAGTCGTGCGACAGTGACCGTGCCACACTCCTGCTATATGAACAAGCATGGAGGCTGCAGGTTTCCGGCGTTTCCATCTGTTTTAAAATTTCATGACATCGTGCTTCTTTGAGCCCCGGGGATGTGGCTGTCTTGAAAATGAAGAAATGGAGGTTGTAGCCTGTGAAGTGGGAAAAGATCCTAAAGATAATCTAGTCATGTTTCATCACTGATAACTCCAGGCCATGAATCACTTCACGGAGACACAGTTACTTAGAAGGCAGCGATCCGAGTCCTGCTCTTTTGGCTTTCAACCTAAGCCCTCTCTATTCTACTCAGACTTTCTGAAACAAGCCCCTTATTATTGCTGGGCGGTGGGTTCATGCTTGCTACTACATACGTGTAGTCAGAGAACAATCCTGATGAGGTGATCTCTCTTTTTGCCTATAAATGGGTCCCAAAGATCGAATTCGGGTCACTAGGCTTAGGCTGCAAGCACTGTTACCTGAGGAGCCATCTAGACGGTCCTGCCCCTCAGGCTTTTGAAAAGCGACGTAAGCTGACTTAGTTATGAAAAGCATTCACTGCTCTTCCAGAGGACTCAGGTTTCATTCCTAGCACCCATATCAGACAGCTTATAACTGACCGTACCTCTAGTTTCTGTATGCATGTAGTGTGGATAAACTCATAAGGCACCCCTCCACATACTCATGAAGAAAAATAAATACAGTGGGTTATAGATTTGCACGCATACTTCAGTGGGGGAAGTTGTGACTGGTCAACTAATACTTGGAATGACACCCATCACTTTTAGTCACCAGACAAATATAACTCTCAACAATGCAACTTATGAGACACCGAGTACGTGGCAATGGTGACAAGGGCAGTGTCGAGCAGGCCACTGCAACAACTGGAGGCTTTGCATGAGGCCAGTGAGGATGTAAAAATGGTCCCATCACCTCGTATAACCATCACTGCCTCTTCTACAATCAGACTCCCACTTGGCATAAGGCCCAGTGGTTTCAGTCCAGGTCTCTGGGAAAGACAAGAATCATTCACACGAACATCCAGGTAGCCTCATTGCAGATCAGCTTTTAAAGTAGAAGCGACGCCAATCACCAAGCACGGCAACAGACTGTGGCACATCCACATCATGAAATTCTGCTTGGGGTCTCTAAAGAGGCTGGGCACTCTTATGTGCAAGGACGAGCTAAGTAGTACGGATACTAGGATGTGTATAGGGTCCTCTGCTGTTGGCATGAAGATGCCAGGCTGTGCTGTGGTACTAGGTAAGTTACTTTTGGGAATAGCCTGGGCTCTGGAAAGTGTGCTCCATCTTGATTGTCCTGGTCACACTGGGGCACGGCTGCCAAATCCCATCCATCTTACGAGTAGAATTTATTATAAATTAAAGCTGGAATTCGGTGTAGCCATGTGTGGCTTTGTGGTTCCTTTTCAGTTCAGTGTCTCAGCTTGTTCATGTAGGCTAGTGTGGTGATGCTCCTTGGGACAAGAGGACCCGGTCTCTTGGGTACCTGCTCACAGGAACACCCCGTCAGACTTGGCTTCAAGCCAGACTGTCTGAATATCCCTCGGAGCAGAGCTGGCCCGAAGCCAGGCCTGATATGGACATACCGTTTGGCCATTTTCCTCTCTGATGGAAAATTCCAGGTCTGGCGCTACACTAGACGTGTTTATAAATCCGTGCGCTGGCACGCTTTAGATTTGAAACTCAGAAGAGGGTATGGCTCCTTTTAAAGAAAACAGACTCTTTGGAGAGCAGACATCCAAACAGGTTGAAGAGGCCTCTCTGGGGCTTTTGCAGAGGGGGGTGCATATTGTGTATGAGGTGGAGCTGAGATCTGAATGGGGGGGGGAGTGTCCCGGAGTTTGAAACAGAATTATTCTAGGAGATATTGAAGTCAGAGCAGACCAAGGGAGAGGGTGTTAACTGCAGCCAAGTGGTGATTGGTTTTTAAGCTGCAGAAGAAGGAGGCTTTTGACACATAGCAACTGATACGCAGCTAAGATACAGCTTTGGGAGTCGTGGGCCAGATGCTCAGGGAGGCAGGGTGAGTAGAAAGACTCTCTGGAGAAGGTTCATTCCAATCTCAAGAAAGTTATGGCTGTAGGTACAGACTCAGCCCCGCCCCATGTTTCCTATGTGCAACTGGAACCTGGAGCTCAGGAAAACTTGGTTTTAGCAATAGGTAGTATAGCTAGACTCTCTCCCAGGTTCTCTGTCCTGGCTGTTGTAGCTGTGTTTTCAGTCACACAACTGCATTTGTTTCTCCAGGCACCGACCTTGACTTCCCTCAGGCCAAAGGCATCTCACCAGACCTCAAGACTTTCCTTCCTCCTAGAGAAGAGAAGCAACAGAGGGATTCTACGTGTGTATGAGATGTTTCTATCCTCCAATAGAACTCTGGAAGAGTGTGTGTAGTGAATGGGTCCCACTTTCCAATGCGGCCTCAGACCCACAAATAATCGGTGCTCAAAACTTGACCACAGGATGAGATTGGGTGTTGAGTCAGCTGTATCTGAAGTTGACTTTGGCACCATGTGAGTATCAAGAGACAGAGGTCACAGATTGAAGATGCCACTATGAGCCTGTTGAACAAGCTTTGCCGAACTTCGAATCTGATGGCCTTGATCTTGGGTGTCCCAGCTCCCAGAACTGTGAGCACTATTCATGAGCAACCTTGGCCATCAGTTCGATCATGACGTTACTCTCTTTCCGATGAATCTGAGTAGTTCACTATTGCTCGTTGGTGCAGAAGGAAATATTTGTCCAAACTCTGCTATGTGTATGAGGGACTGGGTTCAGTGTGACCCTAAGATTGCTCTGACCAGCTTGCCCCAGACCGAATGTGTAAAGGTGGGAGGTGGGGTGGGAGTCACAGTTTCCTAATGACACCTCACTGACAAAACCATCCACTTCCTTTGTTATCATCAAGGATTTCTTAAGAAACCCTACATTTGCCTCTGTCTCTCTGCTTCTTCCAACACAGCTGGCAGAGAATCTGCATTAGCACCTGAGCAGGTGACGTCCCTCACTCTCAGGGCTCATAAGTTGACCCCAACAGCGCTCATATCTTGATATTTGGCTATTGCTTTTCAACTTTAACACCTGGCTTCACCCACTGACGGTATGTCAAATGCTACCTGAGCATGTCTTTGGTCCCATTCCTGGAGGGATAGCAGACTGTCCTTACTCTTTTGGAAATTCGTCTTGGTCCAGTCTCTCTGGGATGAACTCTTTTATACCTGCCCCAGTTGTCTCTCTCCCTCACTTTTATTTTCTGTGGAATTTATCCCTGTTATTCCTCATGACCTAGTTCACTTATTTTACTTCTGTGGAGTAATATAATATCACGCTGTCAGTGAACCATAATTTAATTGTGCATTCCCCTGCCAAAAGATGCTTGCTCTGTCTGGGTGCTTTACTATGGCAAAAAACGTGACAGTGGGCTTTGTTTCTAATGCCTGTTACCTACGACACACACAGGGGGACGTTCTCTAGGGTAAAAAACTAGAAATAAATGTCTTGTGTCATTGGTTGGGCATCATTAGCTTGATGTCAAAATTAATTGCTCCAAATTACACTCCTTCCTGCACTATATAAAAGTTGCTATTTTCCCACACTTGATATTATCGTATTATTTAATTTCTTCTAATCTGATTGGCAAAATAGAAAAATCTAATTACTGTTTGCAATTGAGTTTCTCTGATTACTAATGGGCCCAAACATCTTTTTTAATACGTCAATTAACCCTTCGGGTCTTTCGTAGGGAGCTGACTCTTGATGGATTTTGCCCATTTTCCTCTTTGCTTGCTTGTCTCGTATTCTTGTTAAGAACTGTTTTTTAAGTCTTGACTACTAGACACTTAGTGCACCTTTTATCATTGCCATTTCTGCCATCCTTTCAGTGTCACCTGGAATGCATATTCGCTGATATTGGCATGTTGCTTTCTCTTCTAGTTGTTCTAACAATCCCCTTCCCCCACTTCCCCTCTTCCTTTTCCTCCCCACTTGCCCTCCTTTCCCCCTCCTTTTTTTAATGGTTTGTATGTGTTTATTTAGCTTTATCTTCTAACTTATCACTTTCTCCTCCGCCAGCTTTGCATGTCATCTTTCCTCCACCCCTCATTAAAAGGCTTATCAGCTACATATTATATGCTACTCTAAATGTGAAGGTTTAAGCAATAAATAAAATGGACCAAAAAAATAAATAAAACGATAGCAATAAAGGAATCCCAAACCAAAACTACACCAAACAAAACCAAAACCTAAGCCAGGTGTGCCAAGGCTTGGGGATGGTCTATTCCATCAGATGAAACTGGTTTCGCCTTGGAGCAGGTCATGTGCATCCGATTTTTACTGGGTTCATTTCCAACCACCTTTCCAATGTCTATTTCTTGCAGTGCAGAATGTTCACTTGGCTGTGTCCTATAATAATTGTAACACACTGATCTAATATTCCACTTAGTTTCCTTACTCTTTGTGTAGAGGTGTTTGTTTCTCTGTTCTGCCTATCCTTTAAGAAGATTCCTTCATATGTCTTGTTATTTTTGACTATGAACTCACGTTTAGCAAAATTTCAGCCTTCAGACTACATCCTGGGTGGGCAGTATCACAAACTTGCCAATGCAGAACCTTGAGGAGGGCTACCTATCTTCTCAGCTTTTGAAAATGTTCTTCCATCCAAGAAAGCGGTTACTCACACGGTGACTTATACATGATAGAACTTCAGATTCTGTTCCCTGTGCTTCTACACATGGGGTAAGGTATTGAAGGCTTCCAGGTCTAGACTCTGGGCAAGCAAACAGAGACTTGTCTCTTCTGCCTTGGTGTCTCTGCCTGTGTTTGTGCTGAACATTGTGACTTAGCTGCAAAGTGAATTACAACCCATTCCCTGTAACATAGGTCAGGTCTATGGCTCTCTGTTGGCTGATTGGCTAAGTGGTTTGTCACATTGTCCTCCTAGACTTTGAAAATATCCATTTAAAATGTAAATATGCATTTTTAATTAACACATTTCTCAGCAAATCCATACCTCTTGAGTAATGAGGCTGAAGGTGGAGAGGCTGAGCTTGCTCAGTCTTGCTTCTTGACTGGATTTCCAAAAACGTTCGGTAATAAATATGTAGTATTTTTATGATTGAGGAAAAAAAGCCTCATAAGCAGTTCAGTCACGCAGTTGTGATAACATAGTGTGTTCTGAGAAAGATTATTTAATAATGAGTCAGAGTACTTGACTAGAAAGAAAATACAAATATTTAGAGAAAGATAGAGCTCTCCAAGGCCACAGATGACCAGCCACACCTTAAATTTAAACTCTAATTGTCACATAACACCTTTTCAATTTTCCATTGCTCTGAAGAGACACTGTGACCGAAGAAGCTTATAGAAGAAAGAGTTTAAGGGGGCTTTGGTTCCAGAGGGTTAGTCCATCATGGTGGGCAACATGGCCGCAGGCAGGCAGGCAGGCAGGCATGGTGCTAGAGCAGTAGCTGAGATCATATGTCTGATCTACAAGCAGGAGGCAGAAGGAAAGAGTGAGACAACTGGAATGTCCTGGACTTTTGGAGCCTTGAAACCCACCCCCAGTGACACACCGCCTTCAACAAAACCATATCTCCCAATCCTTCCCAAATAGTTCCATCAACTGGGAATCAAATATATGAAATATATGAGCCCATGAGGGCCATTCCCATTCAAAATTCCATACATGATATAATGCCATCCATATTCTTTATTGGTAGGCATAACCTAGACTGCTGAGCTCCAAACTTAACAAAAGGAATACAAAGAGTTGGTAGATAGGGCATGGGTATATGAGAGGAATTGTGGAAGAGGTAGATATCTTCAAATATATCGAAAGTGATTCTGAAAGAGCTGATGTCTTTAAAACATGTTTACATCATTATACCTCAAGTATATGTTGAGTTTTCAAAAATTTGTCTGAATGTGTATAATTATATGTATAATTAATGTTTAGTTAGCTGAATTATAATTGGTTAATGTGTGTTTTTTTAAATTATTTTACTTTTCTTGTGGCTAATTTATAAAGAATTGTTTTTAATTTTAAATGAAAATGGGCATTTTACCATAATAAAAATTATAAAACGTATATGTATGTAAGTTCTAAAAGTCTCTTTAATTTATCTACTAAGTGCTTCAAGCTTTGTCTACTACAAACAAAATTATTTTTAAAATCTCTCTTCCCCCTTACTGCTTGCAAGCAGTCTTTCTCCTCCATTCCTTAAATAGATGCCTGAATCTACTAGTCGATCACCTGCCTCATTCTACTACTCACCACCTCCTGAGCTTAAAAGCAGAGAATTCTGAGGGAAGTAGTTCCTCAGGACTCATAGGGAGCTGGATCTGGGAGCCTCCTCATGGATGCCCAACTCAGTAGACACGTGAGCCTCTCAGAGACAATGGCGTTGCGTTTTTATAGCTTGTGTCATTCTTCCACAGGCTTTACACCTTCTATCACTACCTACAATAGGGAGTGAAATATGAATGCACTCTAGAAGGTTGTTATGTATTGTTTAGGGAACACTGATGAAAAAAGGAATCTATTCACATTTGGTAAGCAAGCAAACACAGCTATTGCTGTGATGAGACATCACATGACTAAGGGGACTCGTATAAAAGAAAACATTTCACTGGGGCTTTCTTACAGTTCAGAGGCTTAGTTCATTATCATCATGGCAGGAAGCATGGCAGCAGCAGGCAGACATGGTGCTGGAGAAGGAGCTGAGATTCACATCCTGATCCCAAAGCTGAGAGAGAAAAATTAGGCCTAGCGTGGGCTTTTGAAACCTCAAATCCCACCCCTGTTGTCACATTCCCTCCATCAGAGCCACACCTAAGAATCTTAGTTCTATCAAACAGTTCTACTTCCTGCTGACTAAGCTTTCAAACATAGGAGTTCATAGGAACCAATCTTATTCAAACCACCACACAGGTCTTCAGTTGAGTCTGAGATGGGGAAACGGTGGCTGTGGATGGCTGACATATGTCTGGAGAGGAGAGGGATCCTGGCGATGCTAAAATGCCCTTCACTCCCTTCCTCTTTCCTGCACTTCTCTTTATTGTGTTGTGTTGGGCTCTTTCCCATGAGATGAGAACCACAACCTCAAGGGGTTCCCTCTCTCTGCTCATCTCAATCTCATCTCATCCTCCATCCCGGACCCCGAACAGACCTCCTAAGATGCTGGCCTACTTGTGGACCTTCCTTGCCTGTGTTAGACACAGGCAACTGCTCAACAAAGGCTATCGATTTTCTTTCATCTTTCTATAAAGCCAAGGGCTATATACTTCAGAAAACATTTTTTGTATAGGTTGAGCCATTGGTATTCTCTATCTGTTTGTCTGTCTCTGTGTGTGTGTCTGTCTGCCTGCCTGACTTTTTCTGTCTCTGTCTCTTTTTCTGTCTGTCTCTGTCACTGTCTCTGTCTGTCTCTCTGTCTCTCTGTCTCTGTCTCTGTCTGTCTCTCTCTGTCTCTCTATCTACACACACACACACACACACACACACACACACACACACTCATCTTTCTTTTCAGTAACATGGTTGATTACTGTAATACTTTCTCAAATAGTCTCTTTACATCCACAGCAACCCTGGGAACTCAAAAGGATTATGGAGTCTGGGACCTTGATTCCTTCCTTGAAGGAAAACCACCCCACCAGACCAGTTCCATGCTTGTTAGACTGTGTATGAGTAAGAAATCTACTTTTGTTATGTTGATCCATTGACCATTTAGGGATTCATTGGCTCAGGGGCTAGGGTAGCCTCAACGAATATTTTGATGAAATCACAAAGGTCTCTAAAAACAAGAACATTGCTCTGAGCGATGCACAGGGTTTCATGTTCTGGGCTCTGCCTGCATATATTACTGAGTCTCACATCTCTGGCCCTGCTTCCCATGCTCAGGCCAGTCCCTTGCTGCCACACCTTGGCCAGGATGGCATCTTAAGCCTGGGATCTGTGCTAGCCTCTTCCACTCCTTGTTCCAAGCCTCGGCTTGGATGCTTCTCTCTGCAGGGAGACTGTCCTCACCATCTCCTCCTGGAGTGCCTTCTCCTTCCTGACCCATACCATTTACCAGACGTGTTGTGTAATTTAAAAAGAGAGAACCACGTTGGATTGAGTAACAATATACAATAGACTCCGTGATGCAACATACATACCCAACCTGATACTTAGCAGATAAGCAAGAGCATTTTTGTTTGTTTGATTGTTTCTTGGCTGAAGGCCAACTAGAATAAATGACAGAATGGACTAGCTTCTCCCCCTCCCTCTGCCTCTTGTTGCTCTTTGGTTCTTCTTTGCTGACTCCTGAAGATGTCACCACCCATCCCCATCGTTACTCCCAAAGCCATCTTTTGAACTTCCAAATGTCAAGAAGTTTAAAATAAGAAGAGGACACACTTTCTCAAGCAGATGGCTTCTTCAGAACCACACCGGACCCTAGCGCATGCACATACGCGCGCGCACACACACACACACACACAACACACAACACACACACACACACATACTTATGTCACACATTCCATAGGCTTCAGGAGCTCAGGAAAGCCACCAAGCTAAGGCCAATCATGTACCAGCAAAAATGGAAAGACAAGTTATGGAATTTCACAAAATAGGGCACAATTTTGCACACGTTGTAGTGTTCTTTTGTGGTTGAAGGCTTTGATGTGAGACTGTTCTCTGAGATGATCCCTAGTAGGGTTAGATAAAAGGGGATAATTTCAAAGCAGGAGAGAGTATGCGTTCAGATCTCTTGGGTCAGGTGGGAAGAAGACTCTTAGCAAATGGACTATTTTTTAAGCTGGAATGTTGTGTTGAGTGTACTGTGAGATATTCTGATAAGATTTATTTAAAGCACCCTGTGGGAAATACTGATGCAGTGGTTGATAATGGTCTGAGGAGATGAGTAGGTAGATAACAGTGAGATTTCCTGAATGGAAGATGACTTACGACTTGAGTTTGAAGGAGAATAAAGTAGCTGTCATTTCCCTGTTGAGGTTCCCCTGGGTCTTCTGATTTGGGTGAATTGAACATTCACCAAGGTTTTACTTTTCCTTCCATGATGGGAGTAGCTTCCCCATGCATCCAAATAAGTTCCCATGATGCTTCTGAAGTGCTCTTGGCTCCTACCTGTCACCTGCAGGCTGTGCTGAGGCACCCTCCACGCCCAGCCCACAGTGCATTGGTGTGACTCTCAGAGATGGTCAAGATAATTTGGAAGTACATCAAAGGACTAAGAAGCCTGCAGCTGCTTTGTCCTTTTCCCATCCAGAGAAGCCCTAAAACCACACTCTCTTCTCTCACTGCATCTGAAGGGAACAAAGCTCGCAGGCACAGGTCTACTAAATAAGGGGCTAAGAACATAGAGCACCCAATAGCAAAGAAACCTGAGGTTACAGTCCCTCTCTTGTGTCCCATCCAAGTTCAGATAAATAACCCGCACCCCCAGCAGACAATGGAACTTGTTTACTCTCACTTTGCTCTTCTGTGAACTGAGTTGGGCCCATGCTCACAGTACAAAGGGGACCTGTTTATTTTCATTATTTCTCTCTTGTTGAGTTCCCTGGTTTAGGGCAGTGACTTTCATGCTGTGGGTCTTGGCCCCTTTGGAGTGTCAAATGATCCTTTCAACAGGGGGCAAATATCAGATATCCTCCATATCAAATATTTACGTTACAATTCATAGCAGTAGCAAAATTACGTTGCAATTCAATACAGTAGCAGTGAAGTAATTTTACAGTTGGAGGTCACCATAACGTAGGTGTATTAAAGGGTCACAGCATTAGGAAGGTTAAGAACCACTGGCGTAGGGCATCAATAATTCATGAATTCTGTGCCTTCTCATTAATAAGATATTCTTAATAAAGAGATTTCAACATTCCTCTTTGATCTGTCCACTCCCATTCCCTCCCACTCTCACCAGTTTGCCAAAGAGCTTGCTCACCCCACCTCTTCCTGTTCACACGCCTGTAGGAATGCTCTCGGCTTAATGATTTTTTTTAAATGAAATCTTTACGTGTTGCCCTGCTTTGTAAGTCATTTAGCCGTGCATCTTTACTTTTTAAAAAATAAGTTTCTTGAAGATGCTTCTGTCCTCACTTTTGTAATTGAAGTAAATCTTTGATAGTGTCTGGAATTATTCCCTTTTTCCAAGCAACCATTCCACATAACCAACAGCACTGAGGGCTCACCCCAGATGCAGCTGTAGAGAGCGAGCTTCTCCATACTCCTGCCTGTGGCTCTGTTTCTTGGCTAATGCCTCTGCCAGTAGGATTTCACTCAGGCACAATGAGGTAAAAACAAAAACAAACAAGCAAACATCAGATTTTATTAATTGTCTTATGATTTTTTTCAAAACAATCAGTAGAAATCACGACATTTTTGTGTTGCCATTTCTAACTCTTGATAAATGTCCGTTGGTCCTGTCCCTGCTACTATTGTTGCATTCTTACTTTCCCCTCTGCATATATACCTTATCAATTATATAAAAATAATGTATTGCATCATTCCCTTCCCCTATATATGCGCGCACGTGCACACACACACACACACATTCTACAAGTGTTTAACTGTATTTTTGGTATCTTAATTTTTGTTTGGGATGTTGTAGTATTTAAATTTTAATGTGAATGGCTTATTTTGACCATTTCCCTGTATGTTTTATTACAAAAGGATTTCTTTTTCCCTCTGCTCCAAGACTGCAAAGTCCTCATAGGACCCATGTTTACATTTCCCCCAACCGGGATTCACTCCAACTCTGCCCTCCAGTCAACTGCTTTTTTTTCCATTTATTTGGCATCAAGGCCATCATAAACTCCCATTTTCTAATGGCATGTCTTGATTTCAGCCCACTCACTGGTCAGTTTGTCCTACCCTACATTGTTGGCAAGGTGATCATGTTTAGGTAAGCTGGCAGACAAACCCATGGGTAAAGTAAAAATGGTCTCATGACTTTGCATGGATCTTACAACTCTACACATAACGACATGGAATAGGTCACACTGGGCAGGACACTGATAGATACACTGATGGGAATATGGTGACATAAGTTCCAGTATCCTAGAACCCCTTTAATAGCCCATCCTCCTGTCTAAACATGACATCTTCTTGTGTCGATTCAAGTCACATCATATCCATCTCCAAGATGTGCAGTTGTCTCCACTGGATCATGAACATTCCTTCTTCACTTTAATGCGTGATTGTTTTGATATGTATGCATGTGCATTTAGGGGGCCTTGTAAGTGGGTGGACTTCTCCATGATATTTTCAACATGGCAGCAGCTAATATATAGAAAAGTTCTGACATTTGTTTGGATTACATAACAAACAATCTTGATTGCAATAACCATTCCCCAAGTCTTGACTGTTTCAGGAAAACATCTGTTCAGATAACCAATGAACCCTGGTATCAGAGTGGACTCTGCCCATCAGTTCCTCAGATGTCCTCCCATTTCACAGAGACATAATGTCTTCTACTCAGTCCTCAGCATCTGGTCACAAATGCGGCAAATGGGACAAGACAAGGGGTAGAACATCCAGGAAGTTGTTTTATGGGCAAAACCTAGAAGATGCTTGAATCTCATTTCTTCCATACCATGGCCCCAGGCTGTATGTTCCACTCTTCCTTCAAATATTTACCATAGGTGTTTACATGGAGGATGAAACACAGTATATCTGGGGCTTAGTACTATGCGTGGCTTTAGGCCTACACTGGGGAGTCCAGGAACACATACCCTGCATTGTATGGTTCCATTCCGTATGTATTCTAAGAGTCTGACAAATTCTCTCTCGCAAATTAGAATACTTAATTCAATTAAACATGATTTAATATCTCTTAAAAGGAAGCACATTATGAGGCTGGAGAGAAGGCCCTGTGGTTAAGAGCACTGGCTGCTCTTGCAAGGAATCTGAGTTCAATTCCCTGCAATCATTGGTGACTCATGACCATCTGTAATGGGATCCAATTCCCTGTTCTGATATGCATGAAGACTGAGTGCTCATGTACACAAAGCACATGGATAAATAAATAAAATAAAAACCTATACTGACCCTAATCTTTAATTTAATAATATGTGTAAATAGTACTTTTCTATTATAAAATTTTCTTGTATCTAGAGTTGACTCAAATCATTTGTGATCCATTATATCTTAGTTTTAAAATTTTTATGGTTTGTTGCTATTGTTGCTTTTGTGATTGGGTCTCATCTGTAGCCAAGGCTGATGTTGGGCTCACGATTCTCCTGCCTCCACCGTCTCAGTGATAGGATTACAGATAGGCATGTTCCATCGTACCTTGGCACATCGTGCTTTAAATGCTTAATGGAGTCATTAAGGCAGTCATTAATCACAAAATGTATGCCTACATTAAAGGTGATTGGGGCTAATTATTGTCCTGTTTTTCTACTGTCACATGGAATGAACTGGAAATGAAAACACAGAAGCCATTAATGACTACAAGGACAGCCTGGAGCGACACAGCATGGTCTCCTGCATGTCACTGCTACAGAGCTTAGCAGGGGGGGAACTCGTTGTTCCGTGGAGTAGTATCATGTTTGCCATTTTTCTAATAAACGGGTGGAGAGAGGCTAACAGACATGTTAGAAAAACATGTCAAAGAACAGGGCCGGGAGCGGTGATGTAGCCCTGGGTGAAGTGCTTGCCTGGCAAGGGGCTCAGTCCCCGGCACTGCAGGAGCAAAAACCAACCCAAGATGGCCACACTGTGGGTGTGAGTTGCTGACACTCAGCACAAACAAGAGTCATCACCTAAGTGCTTTAGAGTCCCGGGTCCATCTCTTGCTTCTTCCATGACTTTGCTCCTCACTGAATACACATTTAAAGACTTATTTGTTTTGTTAGCCCTTTCAAAGAATTCAGATTTTAGTTTTACTGAACAACTGTTCTACTTTTATTTTCTATTTTATTGATGTCTGCTTTTGTCTTTATTAGTTCTTCCTTTGCGGGTTTGTTTTTTGTTTGTTTGTTTTTTCTTTCTGTCAGCCATATAAATGCATAATGCTTAGGAGTGACACAGAAGGGTTGGCAGAAGGAAGGGTTCACTTTCTGTTTAGGTGAGGGGTCACATAAGCACATCTAGATAGTATGGTTGCTGGAAATTAAGTGATTTTATAATTTAAATATAAGATATTAATCTATTAAAGGTGTGATGAAACAGCTGTGGAAAAGCCAGGAAGACATCAGGATGATCAAGAGATAAGATAACGAGATGGCGCTCTTCCGTAAGTGCTTACAGAGAACAGAGCCTTTGAACAGCACAGCTCCATTTATTCAGAACACGTTTTACTGCTGATCTGAGAACGGGACAGGCACGCACCACATTTAACGTAGGAGGTCAAGTAATAGTTATACAGGCGTCCAGATCTAAAATCTTAAATGCTTTTATCTTGGAAAGTCCACTTGGAAACAGGAAGTGCATATGCAAATGGAAAGTCCCCAGTGCCAACAGAAGCCGATTAGAACTCAGAGGCGTGAGTTTAGGAGGGTGAGTGCCTGAAAAAAGAAAAGAAGGTGGCTTGGAAATATAGAAAGTCATGTGACTGAGCTGGAGAGATGGCTCAGTGGTTAAGAGCACTGACTGCTCTTCCAAAGGACCTGAGTTCAATTCCCAGCAACCACAGGTTGGCTTACAACCATCTGTAATGGGATCCGATGCCTTCTGGTCTGTCCAAAGACAGTGACAGTGTACTCACATACATGAAATGAATAAATAAATAAATAAATAAATAAATAAATAAATAAATACATCTTTAAAGAAAAGTCATGTGACTAAGGAAGTTCTGGATGGAAGGTGGGGGTTGAAGATCGCCGTCCCTGCAGTCATCTGTTGCCAAAAGGGTCAAGTTTAGCAAATTAAGGTCAGGAGATATCGTGGGATTTGGCTCTGTTGATGATTTTAAAGCCATGCCCCAAATCTGCCGACTCAGCTTGCTGGTGTAATAACTCTACCCTGCTATCAGGGTCCTGAGATGTAGAAAAGGCTTAACAGTTTAAACACACATTTCAATTCTAATATAGCAGTGGTCACTGATAATTTCTGCAGTATGTGGTATAGGTTTCCTTTAGGAGACTTAAGATATTTGATTAGCTTACTCTTTTGGATTTTTAGATTTAGGAATGTTTAGTATCGATTACATATGTGTTTGGTCTCTTAAATTTTCAAAATGCTTGATGCAAGTAATTATATTAAAATCATGATTATAATTTGAGATATTTAAGGGAATGAAAACCTATTTTTATTAATTATTCATATGCATTCCAACTTTGTCCCCTAACTTCCAAGATCCTTCCAAGATCCATGCCACTTCCCTACCTCTTGGTCCCCTAGGTTGTGTGTGTGTGTGTGTGTGTGTGTGTGTGTGTGTGTGTGTGTGTGTGTGTGTGTGTGTGTATGTGTGTGTGTGTGTGTGTGTGTGTGTGTGTGAGAGAGAGAGAGAGAGAGAGAGAGAGAGAGAGAGAGAATAATCCACTGACTCCTATCTGTGTTGCCCTTGTCCATACACTCCTGGGTATGAGGGCATCCACCAGAGTGTGGCTGTCCTTTGGGACCACACCCTTCAAGATAACTGCTTTCTCTTCCTCAGAAGCCATCACTTATCCCTAGCTCATGTTTGAGGAAATTTACTTAGTTACAACTTGTAACTGCTATTAAGTATTTAGGGGACTATTGATAAAACTTAAATTTTTTATTAATCTGAAATTGAATAAACATATGTACTGTATTGTTATGATTGTTAGATTGAGGGGCTGAAGAGAGGCTCAGTGGTTAAGGGCTGTCGCTGCAGTTCCAGAGGACATGAGTTCCATTCTCTCCCAGCATCCATGCTGGCCAGGTGACTCAACAGCCTGAACTCCAGCTCCAGGGAATCTCGCACCCTCATTTGGCCTCAGTAGCCACCCACACATATGTAC